>NW_023197283.1:0-1597 GCF_002007445.2 Ailuropoda melanoleuca
AGTGTGAAATAAGAAAAGACGGTGGGATCTAATATGCTTAGCTATGTGCACATTCACTGTCACAGCAAGTTTTTTTCTTGGTTTTTATCCTAGAGGAATAGTTATGTCCGAACAAAGGGGCAAGAACAAAATGTTCACGCAGCATTGTTTTAACAGAAAACTCTGGAAACAACATAAATAGGCATCATTAGGAAAATGGCTAAATAGTCTATACTTTGGTAAACAGCCGTAGGCTGTGCATAAATGAATGGGTGTGGCCAGATTTGGCCCACGTCTGGAAACATTTCCATGCCATTTTTAATTAGAAAAACGGACTTACAAAATAATGTGTAGACGGCACTGTCACGGGTGAAGAGATACCTATCTGGACCACAGATAGGTGTTATCTCTGAAAGAAGATCAGGTAGCATGTTTTGCAGTGGACGAGAGTATCCCTGGATCTTTCTTTCAATGCTAGGATATTCCTGTATTACTTTTATAGTTGAAAATTAAAATTCTTTGATGTTCCTTCTATTTAGAGAATCCTGGAAAGTAAAACTGAAAATTACTCTCTCCCCACTAATCCACGCATTCAATGGTTCTTTACTGAGCACATTCTATGAGCCAGACTCTCTTCCAGGTGTGGGGGTACCACAGTGGGCAACATGGACATACTCACCCTGCTCTCGTGGACTAGATTCTATAGGAAGGGACAGAGAGTCAAAAAATGCATGGTATGTTGGCTACTAACATGACCGTGAGCACAATAAAGCAGGGGAAAGGGGGAGGAGGGAAGCGGTGGCGGGCATGACTGCTGTGTATACGGTGGTCAGGGAAGTCTTTGCTAATGAGGCAGGTAGTGGAGAGACTGCCCTGTGGTACCTGGGGTCAGAGTGTTCCAGGCAAAAGCCCAGGCAGCAGGGTAAGGATGAGAGAGGCCAGCACGGCTAGAGCAGGTGAGCCAGGGCAGACGGTCATGGGAAATGAGCTCAGAGTTGCGGGGGCAAAGTAGGGAGGGTGTTGAGGATCAAGTAGAAGTTTGTAGTCCACTGCAAGGATTTTGATTTTCACTCTGAATAAGAAGGAAGCCAAGGTGATTGTCCACACAGAGGAGTGATATGATTTAGCTTATATTTTAAAAGGCTCTCTTTGGCTTTTCCTTTAAAAAAAAAATAGATTGTAAGAGAAGTAAGGAGTGAAGGTGGAAGGTCTTTTTCTCCCTTGACCCAACCTTACAAATATTTTCCAGTATATTACAAAGTCTGCAAACATTTGTAATGACTACATAACCTGTAAACATCAGCATTTTCTTAGCCATATGCTGTTGACTTTTGGATGGATTCTAGGTTTTTCTTAACATAAAAAATCCCGTATTGGACATCTTGGTGCATAAAACGTTTCCCTTTTCCAGATTACTTTCAAAGGACAGATTCCTTGAAGTGAAATTTCTGGAACANTCTTGAAGTGAAATTTCTGGAACAAATATTGTGAACATTTTAAAGAGAGTAATTAGTAATGTTTAATGAGTACTGTTTGCCAGGCCCTGCAGCAAGTACCTCACAGCCATTATCTTGTTTAACTGGCCCTTCAAATCTTATCAACCAATTATACGTGGGTG
>NW_023197284.1:0-679 GCF_002007445.2 Ailuropoda melanoleuca
GTTGTGACCTCTCCTTTTTCACTAATAATTTTATTAATTTCGGTCCTTTCTCTTTTCTTTTGGGTAAGTCTTGCCAGTGGTCTTCTACTCCTGTTGATTTGCTCTACTGTACTTTGGTTTCTAATTCATTTATTTCTGCTCTAATTATGGTCAACTGCTTCCTCGTGAGTGGATTAGGCCTGTCCCTCTGTTGCTGTTCCAGCTTCTTGAGGTGAGAATATAAAAACTGCATTTTAGATTTTTTCTATTGTTTTGAGTGAGGCTTGTATCGCTATGTATTTTCCCCTTGGNGTTTTGAGTGAGGCTTGTATCGCTATGTATTTTCCCCTTGGCTGCATGTGTTTCTCTGAAAGCTCTTTAAAAATGACCCCCCAAGCCTTTCTCTCATTCCAGGTCTCTGTAGACAGGTCTGACGTAATTCTGAAAACTTTGCCTCGGTACGTGAGAAATTTCTTTGCCCTGCCCGCTTTCAATACTCTATCCTTGGATCTAATATTTGCAAATTGCACTATGATGTGACGTGGCGTAGGTTTGTTGTGGTTGAGATTGGGAGGCATCCTCTCTGCTTCTTGGACACGAATGTTTGTTTCCCTTGCTAGATTAGGGAAGTTCAGCTACAATTTGTTCAAATATCTCTTCTAGACCTCTGTTTTTCTCCACCCCCTCAGGGATGCCGATG
>NW_023197285.1:0-1188 GCF_002007445.2 Ailuropoda melanoleuca
GCAGGCGTTTTGGTCACAAGTACACTGTGAGAGACTTGCTGGGGCTTAGGGACAGATTAGGAAATAGAGTCCAGTGACACGTACTTTTGCCATTTTTGGTTTGCTTTTACGTGATTTTGTGCATTATTTTCGATGTTTGGTATTTTGTTATTAATTTTTGTGTTTTACTTTTATTATTTGTTCATTGTATTTTTAATTTCTAGTATCTGTTTACTAATTGATAGTATTATGATTGTCAGGAGGCATTTGTCTGACGGCTTCTTTTATCTCCATATCCTTGGTAGATACCAAGAAGTTCTTCTCCTTGCTAAGCATCACTTCCTACAGCTCCTTTGCCTTCCACAAGTTTTCTGTGGCCATTTACAACAGTAAGTGTGGCTGGGCTCTTCTTGGGGGCGATGATGGTGAGTGATGGGCCCACAGGGCCAGGCTCCGTATCAGGACCACCCTGTGGATCTCATCTCTTCACAGTTTCCAACCTGAAGACTGTGGACCCCGACAAGTTCCCCACCCGGTACTGCTACTGTCTGAACAACCGGACCAATGACTTATCAGGTGGGTGGAGCTACCCGCCAGGCTCGTGGCTTTCCTGATTTTGCTTGTCCCCTTCAGATATGTTTGACTTGATTTTTTTTCTCCTTAGTGTGAAATAAGAAAAGACGGTGGGATCTAATATGCTTAGCTATGTGCACATTCACTGTCACAGCAAGTTTTTTTCTTGGTTTTTATCCTAGAGGAATAGTTATGTCCAAACAAAGGGGCAAGAGCAAAATGTTAACGCAGCATTGTTTTAACAGAAAACTCTGGAAACAACATAAATAGGCATCATTAGGAAAATGGCTAAATAGTCTATACTTTGGTAAACAGCCGTAGGCTGTGCATAAATGAATGGGTGTGGCCAGATTTGGCCCACGTCTGGAAACATTTCCATGCCATTTTTAATTAGAAAAACGGACTTACAAAATAATGTGTAGACGGCACTGTCACGGGTGAAGAGATACCTATCTGGACCACAGATAGGTGTTATCTCTGAAAGAAGATCAGGTANAGATAGGTGTTATCTCTGAAAGAAGATCAGGTAGCATGTTTTGCAGTGGACGAGAGTATCCCTGGATCTTTCTTTCAATGCTAGGATATTCCTGTATTACTTTTATAGTTGAAAATTAAAATTCTTTGATGTTCCTTCTA
>NW_023197286.1:0-3201 GCF_002007445.2 Ailuropoda melanoleuca
TACGTGATATTCATTGCAGCGCCACTTATAGTACTGAAGGATGAGAAACAGTGAAAAGGTCTGTGTAGAGGCGACTGGTTAAAGCAGCTGAGGAATAGGGGCACCTGGGTGGCTCAGTTGGTTGGGCGTCCAACACTTGATCTCAGCTTGGGTCGTGATCGTAGGGTTGTGGGATTGAGCACCGTGCTGGGCTCCATGCTCAGTGTGGAGTCTGTTTGGGATTCTCTCTCTCCCTCTCCCTCTGCCCCTCCCCACCGCTTGTGCTGGGGAATATACATTTGTGGATTATTATACAGCCCCCCACTGCCCACACCCTGTGTCCTGTGCGTTTGCGTAAAGAAGCTTTAGAAGCACAAACAGGTGTTGGAGGCCATCAGAATGAAGCTCCTCTGAAGAAGGGGAGAAGGCAGTGGGAGCAGCAGCGGGGGCAGAAGCAGCCGCCAGCAGGCCTGTTTCCTCTGTGGAGGGGGAGGAGGGGCAGATCCCTGGAGGTCGAAAGTCAGCTGAACTGGCCGGACCCCTGAGGCGCAGGGTCTGTTAAACCCTCTATGTCCCCGGCACAATAGGTTCAACCAGATGCAAGAACTCTAAAATAAGAAGATGACAGGTTTGCCAGAACCAGCCCGCCCTCCCCACAAATAGAGCTCATCTGTTAAATAAATTTAAAATCCGTGGAAAAATTTAATTCTGAACTCACAAATTACACATTTTATGTTATCGTTATACATTTAATATATAAATACAACTACAATACTGAGGAAATATTACAAAATGTTTATAGCAGTTAATTTGCAAATGACTGAGCATAATTGATTTTCATTTTCTCCATTTCCTAAATTTTCTCAATTACCTTGTGAATATCTGAATCCCCGAACCTTCCTTGCATCCCTAGGAGAAGGGTGAGAACATCTGATGGTGTGGGAGCTGAACAGAAACTTGAACTTGGAATTGTAGCTCAGTGTTATTTTCTGCAGGAATAATATTTAAGCGCTCTCCTTCTTTAGCAAAAGGGAAGCAAATGGATCCTGAACCCCCACAGCCCAATACTGGCAGACAATTCGGCTCAAGCTCTCCTCAGCTCCTGTGCAGTGATTGGCGCCCAGGCGGAGACCTGCTGCCGAGGCTGCCGAGGCTGGTGCACAAGGTTAGGACTCAGATCCCCTTGAGCTGCTGAGATCCAGTGAAAACAGGGGCCCACTGCGCTGCATGGCTTCCAGAACCAGGGGAAGCTGATCCAGCAAGGAGGCTGTGGGGATTTGAAGGAGACATGGGTCTTCAGTAGTCAATATGTTGAAAGTGAAGGGAAATAACATCAGAAGTGTGAAGAACTGAGCCTGTGTTTCTCCACCTGTTAGGTGGCCATTAGACCTAACCCTCCTGTGTCTCCCTTAGAGAGGGGGCAGCAGTCCCAGGGCGCCACATCCCATACCGGAGATCTAATCCGTAGGGTCTCCATTACAGTGACACCAAGGCAGAGATCTAGCCTTTTGCTGCCGCCCTCACTCCAGCCCTTTGTAGAACTTACATAACCAGGTCACTGCCAGTAGCTGTTAGCTCTTTCTGATCCACCTGCAGGTGGGGTTCAACATCTGAGGCCAGAAACCAGCAGGTCATCTCCATCTCCAGTGGGGGAAGGAAAGGTACAGTGAGGGTGCTGGCAGAGATAGGGCTAAGGGACCATGTACTACTGACTTTGCCCTTGTTGCAGGCCTCCTTGTTCTGCCAAAGACTGTCTTTTGATGAGCGGTCAATCCCCCTACCACCTCTTCAGGCTCAGGCCACTCTGACCTGCCTGTCTCCCTTCAGGACTTTCCCCTCCCCCACCCAATAGGCTGTTCCTGGCATGTGTCTCCAGGCTGTCTCCTTCTGCAGTCCTGTTCTCCCCATTGCCCTTTCCCTCCCTTCCAGACTGGCCATCCCACTTGGGGACAGCCCTCTCAAGCTGCTCCTGGCCACTCTCCCTCCACCTCTTCCAGGCCACCCTGCCAGTACTGCACCTCCCTGCCAGCCTTGGCTCCAGTACTTTCCTGGGATAAGATACCATCCCAGCAGTTTGCTTCCTGGCCATATGACAACTGGCTCAGCTTCTCTGAATGACCTATTGAGCATCACGACCTGTGAGACCCACCATGAGTCTATGTCAGTCTGTGCTACCAAAGCCACTAGGGTCACCCTGGAATTCCCAGCTGTAGGGATTGTAGGGGGTACCCTGGCCTTGTGTGTTATCCCACATCTTCCTGACCAGTTGTGATGTCTGCAAAGTCATCTGGGGCCTGCATGGCTGCTGTGCTTTTCCCCTAGGAGCCCAAGGGCAACAGATTACCCCCTTCTTGGACTGTTAAGAGACTGAGGTTCCTACATAAATCTCCCCTGCTTTGAGCACAAGGATTTCTCGTATGGCTCTGCAGACCCGTGCTTATAACTGGTTCCTTCCACGTTGGCCCTGCCGAGTTCTCAGACACCCCATAATTGTACCTCTATTAACCTATCTTATACACAAGAGTTCCACCAAATCACTACCTCTAATCAGGCAAAAAGTTACAGAGAATTTAAATGTTCAGTAATTACATTATAATGCATCTTTCACACATCCATTTGAGAATTTTTTTCAGAGTTTTTACAGTAAAGGAAAAGTTCACATTCGATGGGGAAACTATCAGACATGCAAAACATGCAAAATACTACACCTTACTATTGTCCATATAGTAATATAAACACAAGGATCAAACTAAGGGCACATTCCAACACGTCATGAGCCGTGGACGGTGAAGGACAGAACCTGCGTTCTTCCACTTCCTAAACTGTCTTCAGTCACCTTCCAGCCCTTGAGTATCTACATCCCAGAACCTCCCCGGCCACCCCAGGACAAAGGGAAGATTCTCTGGACGTGGTGCCACAGTGGAAAAGAAACTCAGGCAGGGAATAGCAAAGCTCAGTTTTATTTTCTGTAGTAACAAACATTTAAGCAGCAAACAAAACAAATGGACCCTGAGTGCCCTAGGGCCAGTACCGGCAAAAGAATAGGCCCCCCTAACACAACGGCAGCTGCTACTACAGGAATCACTGCCCTGGGAAGGACCCCCGTTTCCCCAGCCCAGGCTTAGCGGGAAACGGGGGGCCCAAAGCGCCACATGGTCCGCATCACCAGGGAAAGCTGGTCAAGAAAGCTGATGATGGAAATTCGGAGGAGGCGAGGATCTT
>NW_023197287.1:0-1255 GCF_002007445.2 Ailuropoda melanoleuca
AACAGGTTTACATTGTTTTATTTAAGGGGAATACACTTTTCTTTACTGTTTCTTTTCTTTTAATATACATACACTTTTTATTAAGTAAACTCTATTCCCAGTGTGGGACTAGAACTCACAACCCTGAGACCAAGAGTTACGTGCTCTACCCACTGAGCCAGCCAAGTGCTCCTTCTTTACTGTGTCCCTTCCCAACATTGCCATAGATTTTATTGACTTTTCAACTGAAGCATCCCATTTAGATAAAGTTCTCAGAAAAGATTCCTTAAGGCTTGATTTCTTTTTTTTTGTTTTGTTTTGTTTGTTTTGTTTTGTTTGTTTTTCCTCCCCCTGCATTGCTCATGGACTTTTGACTCCTACCTACACTAAGCATAGTTGTGATTCTTTTCAATAATTCTGCCTTTTGAACTGTAATGATTTTATACATTTAACCATTATCTTCTTTTGGATTAGTCTCATTCCTCTCATTTTCTCACTAATCTTTCTCTTGGAATAAAGAAACACTGAATGACTAAGAGGGAGGGTCTCCTAACAACTTGGATGCACCCAGCTGGTGGAAGCCATGGCATGGTGGGCTATGCTGTGCGATGTATGATTGAAAAAAATTTTGATGCCATTCAACGTGACCTGTGCTGGCATTTTCAAAATACTGAACACTTTAGTGAGAGTAAGAACACATGAGTTCTTCTTTCCCACTCCTTCACTTCAGCTCATAATTTGAAATATAACTATAGCAAATTTACTACTGCAAGAAGTGTTTCTCCATGTGTAACCCAGAAAGAAAACCCTGGCCTGTGTGTAGTAAATAATAAAATGGTGTGATCATTAATAAGAAAGTTTCTTTCCTTTTACTTCTATTTCCTAATGCAAGAAAACTTAAGTTAGGGTCANCTTTTACTTCTATTTCCTAATGCAAGAAAACTTAAGTTAGGGTCATGGAGACTCTCAGAAAGATTCTCTTTTTTCAAACTTCCAAAAACCAACAGAATGCTATCAAGGTTAAAGTCAGAGGATGGGGTATTTCCTTCTTCACATTGATGGAGAAATATTTTGTGTGTGAATTGACGAGGGTAAGTTCTATACTTAAGCAAACTCTGTGGTAATACCTCAGGGTCCTCTGTAAGAGGAAGGTGGAAGCTCAGAGGGTAAAACCGTGTGATAAACCTCTTTTATTTACTTTAAACAGATCGTATCAACTGTCTCTTTCAGGACTTCAACCCTGACTGTGCATTAAAGTCATGTGGAAAACTTGTTC
>NW_023197288.1:0-1254 GCF_002007445.2 Ailuropoda melanoleuca
AAACACGTCATTAACTCGTGTTTGAAAGGATGATGATTCCATGAAAAAATGCTCATCACTTGGCATCAGGGGAAGACAAATCAAAACCACAATGAGATACCACCTCACACCAGTCAGAATGGCTAAAATTAACAAGTCAGGAAATGACAGATGTTGGCAAGGATGNGAGAGAAGGGAACCCTCACACACTGTTGGTGGGGATGCAACTGGTGCAGCCACTCTGGAAAATGGTATGGAGGGTCCTCAAAAAGTTAAAAACAGAGCTACCCTATGCTCAGCAATTGCACTACTTGGTATTTACCCAAAGATATAAATGTAGTGATCCAAAGGGGCACCTGCACCCATGTTTATAGCAGCAATGTCCACAACAGCCAAACAATGGAAAGAGCCTAGATGTCCGCTGACAGATGAATGGATAAAGAAGATGTGGTGTGGTGTGTATATACAATGGAATGTTACTCGCCATCAGAGACTGCACCACGTGGATTTCTGTGCTTGCTGCACTGCCCCAAGGAGGCGTGTACATGATGAAGGACGAAAAGAGTTCGGGGAAGGAAGTAGCATGAGCTGGAAAAGGAGAAGAAGCTGCGGGAAACATGTGAGACTTGATCTGGGCCCGGACAGTAAGAGAAGATGGAAAAGAGGGGAAAGCAAGAGGGGCCGGGGAGAGGTGCCCAGGCAGCTGCGGAGGGCCTGGAGTGAGCATGCTGCTCAGGACAGCGAGGGCTCCCTGCAAACACAGCGCAGTGCAGGCAGCCCCTCCTCCGTACGTGGGGTACTCCTCAGCGGGTCAGAATCAAGGGTGTGAAATCTGAATAAGGAAATGTGAAACTGGAACTCTGAAACCATGCCAGCATGAACAACAGCAGAATATCCCTAAATATAATGGATGTTGTTTCCTCTCCCTTTTGCTCAGCCACAAACAAGCAAGGGGTCTCACCCAGGCAGCTAGCTCCCTCTCCCCTCAGCCTTCCCCAGTCCTCACCTGGCACCAACCTTGTCACTAGGGTGCTTGGGGTACCTGGTGCAGGACTGTGTCTCCCCAGGGTCCCATCTCTGACCTTCTCCCTAGGTGTTTCAAACCTTACAGTCAACACCCAGGACACAGACCGGGCCACCATGTCAGGAGGTAGGGGTGCAGGGACATCATGGGCCGCAGCTCTGCACCCTCTCTTGGTCTCTCCTCCACTCATGGCATCCAAGTAAAACACAGGCCGGGGTGGCCCAGTGGGGGCTCTATCCCACTTGTATGCT
>NW_023197289.1:0-631 GCF_002007445.2 Ailuropoda melanoleuca
CAATTTCCTGGACCGTATCACCGCAGGGTTGGACTTGACAATGTCTAAAAGAATCTCTTCCAGGTTTAATACGCTGTAATTCTAATCCTCTCTCCAGTTTTGTAAATCTGGTAACCAGCAAATTTACTTTGGAGGAAAAATCTTAGCTTTAGAAATGGAAGAGAGTGGAATATCAATGCTTTATCGGCTAGACATGCCATGCCATTGCAACCCTCCACTCTCTGATAATGAGGGAAGGAATTTAAAGACATTCCATAGAATGACTGAACTACTTACACAGAAACAGATGCCATGATTTCTACCATAAGTTATGATATAGATGAGTCAAATTGAGAGAGATAAATTTAGGGTTTTTAGGGGCCCCTCCCCCATTGGTGTCAGAAGTTTCCATCTAGCTATAGGGAAGAGAAAAACGCTGATACAGGCAATNCGCTGATACAGGCAATATTTGATTTCTCAAGGACTAGGATATCCAACACTTCCGGTAGGTCTCCCCAACAGCAGGACGTGGGTACAAAAGGTGGCAGGGTCCTTGGGTCACAAGAGTAAAGTGGTAACACACATAGGAAGAGGTTCAAAACTGACAAGGCCTCATAAGGATATAACGCCTGGAATCTGGGTGCCTGTGCTA
>NW_023197290.1:0-629 GCF_002007445.2 Ailuropoda melanoleuca
TGTGGCAGGTTACTAGACCAAGAAGCAATAGATGTCTGATTCAAAGGCAACAACAAAATTACTGGCTTACTGTATCTACTGTCTGGGTCATTAGAGTTGCTTATGGGTCACTGGAGCTACTTTTATGCTCAGAACGGTGATAAATGATTTTCCAGTGCTCTTCGATATCTTGCCCTTTTGATACAGTGTTGGTTTTGTCTCTCCTTGACTTCCCTGTGTTCTCTTAACATAAATACCACCACCAGAGTGACATGAGACTACCTGCACCTCTTGAAAACTAGAAGTGTTGATTAGAGATACTGTTTAGACAACAATTCTTACACAAATCATCTAGTGAGTATTTACTGACTCCTCGCTGCATCCAGACATTATACTTCTTGTGATAAAGGGTAGACAAGCCAAAGACTTTCCCCTCAGAGGACTTCTAAGAGAAACAGTGTTCAATAATACATATAAATTAGTAAAATAAATTTGTAGGTATGATGTTGAAGNGTGATGTTGAAGATGATATGATGATGAATGCCATCATGTGCTAAGAAAGACCCTAAGCACTTTTTGGGGTTATTATTACATTTAATTACCATTTTAACGTAGATACCCTGTGTGTTCTATTTTATAGGTGAGAAGAT
>NW_023197291.1:0-1493 GCF_002007445.2 Ailuropoda melanoleuca
TCATGAAGCTGGCCTGCTCTGACAACAAGGTCAATGTCATCTATGGCTTATTTGTGGCTGCCACAGGCATCATAGACTTAACATTTATTTTCATGTCCTACATGATGATACTGAAAGTGGTTTTGAGTATAGCATCACAGAAGCAAAGGCTCAAGTCCTCAACAGCTGCGTTTCCCACATCTGTGCTGTGCTCATTTTCTATGTTCCCATTATCTCCCTAGCTGTTATCTACCAGTTTGCCAAACACAGCCCTGCAATCATTAGGATCCTCATGGCTGATGTTTTCCTCTTGGTACCTCCATTGATGAACCCCATTGTATACTGCGTGAAAAGCCAACAAATAAGAAATATGATTTTAGGAAAGCTGTGTCAGAAACACAGCTGACAGGGATGCTTAACCACACTGAAAACCCAATCAGTACATGACACAGAACAAGCAGAACAAATCAGTAAGGAATCACACCACATATTAATTGCTTTACAATATCATCTTTCAACACATTTATTAAGACTGAAGAATCAGCCTTGCAAATAGGTTGGTTTAGGATTTCAGATTAGGGCTCATACACAAACATAAAATGTATTCTAAGGTTCCATTTTCACCCAGCTTGCTTTAACCAGCCTTATGAGCACAGTATATGCTTGCCATTATCATACTTAAAGTAATATTCTATACATTCATTTGAGAACTAACAGTATACATTTACATGGGTAGTGATCAGAAGTGACAGAGGATTGTCTCTTCATTTAAAATAGTCCTCTTGGTCCTCTTCAACTTATAGTTTCCACTTTTATGAAATATGCTTATGTTCTCAGGAACTAAAATTGTAATGGGCAGGGATATGTGCATACATGAAACCAATAAAACAAATATACTCACATGCAGAGTTTACAAAAATATAAGAATTTAAGTCATTCACTCATTTCATTTATTTCAATATTTCCTTCCGGAGCATTAAAATATCACTGTCTATGTTATGCAGAATAGAAAGTTTCCTGCCTTCTAGGTTTCTATGGGAGTTCTACCTAATCCCATATCCCATCATACTATGAATGATTTGCCTCTCTCCCATGCAAGAATATAAACCCGATTAAGACTAATTTTCAAAAAAGGTAAAACTACGGCTCTCACAAAGACATAAAATGAACATCCACTAGAAATCTAATTTAATTCATCTTTTTTTGTAGCCTCCACACCCAGCAGGGAGCCCAAAGTGGGGCTTGAACTCACAACCCTGAGATCAAGACCTGAACTGAGATCAAGAGTCAGATGCTCAACCAACTGAGCCACCCAGGTGGCCCAAATTTAACTCACTTTTAAGGAAAGAACCAGGCAAATGATACAACCAGTTCAAAGGAGACCCCATATAAAAGATACGTTTAGAGATAGGAATATTAGTATTAATTTGCAAATGAATTTTTCAAACAGCCTCTTCCACTTCATGGGACACATGCCTACTGACTTTCTACCAGACAGAATTCATTTGCAGGTC
>NW_023197292.1:0-207 GCF_002007445.2 Ailuropoda melanoleuca
ATTCTTTGGTTCTGGGGTGTAGTGTTCTATATATCTATGAGGTCCAACTCGTCTAGTATGGCATTCAAAGCTCATGTTTCTTTGCTGATTTCTTGCTTAGGTGATCTATTGCTGATAGTGGAGTGTTGAGGTCTCCTCCTATTAATGTATTTTAATCTATGTGTCTCTTTATTGTGGTTAAGAGTTGGCTTGTGTATCTTGCTGCTC
>NW_023197292.1:506-679 GCF_002007445.2 Ailuropoda melanoleuca
GTTTTATGGGAGCATTTAGGCCATTTACATTGACACTGATTATTGAGAGATATGATTTTAATGATGCCATGTTGCCAGTAAAGTCTTTGCTTGTATCGGTTTTGACTTTCCGCTCTGTATCACTCTTGGGGCCTTTTTACCTTTATAGAACCCCCCTTAATATCTCCTGTAGG
>NW_023197293.1:0-533 GCF_002007445.2 Ailuropoda melanoleuca
TTTTTTTCCTAAGATCAGAGCTAGCTAAAAGTTAGTGTTCAAAGATGGGATTGGTGATATGCTTACTTTCTACTATGTCTTATGCAGAGTTGGACACACCTGTAGGCAAATAGAATATTGTGAGCTCAGGGACAGGGACTCTGTATTATCCTGTACATATCGGTGGGTCCTTCACAGCTTCCTCCTACTACTATAGTGGGTTGGCCCTCAGTCATGGGTTTAATGATTGAGGAAGAGTCTGTGCTCCTGCTGAGGGGGCCTTGTGATCTTGAAGGACGTGGAAGTGGTTACTAAGGTGGAGAAGAAGAATTAGGGACAGACAGGTGGACTCAAGTGTACCATAATGTCGACGCGAAGTACAAAGGATGTTTCCATGTACCTCTTCTGGCCCCCATCAAACTGAGTTAGTGGTGTAGCCCTGTGATGGAGAAAATGGAGGGAATGAGCTGGTGGGAAAAAGTGATCTGAAACAGTTTCTTTCTCCTTACATTGGTCAAGTGAAGCTAAAGTTCTAGTTTATAGTCAGTTATAGA
>NW_023197294.1:0-919 GCF_002007445.2 Ailuropoda melanoleuca
GATGTGTCTGCCCAGAACCTGTGAACACGAGGTTATTTGGAAAAGGTTCTTTGCCTGTGTGATTCAATGGATGGTTTCAGTAGGGGTTTATCCTGGCTTAGCTGGCTGGGCCCGGGATGCAGTGAGGAGTGTTCTCAGAGGAGAGACGCGAAGGAGAAACACAGGAGAAGGCCATGGGAAGGCAGGAGCATACATTTGAGTGAGGTGCCTACAAGCCAAGAACGCCATTGCTGGGGGCCAGCAGAAGCCAGAAGGGCGCTTGGAANCCTACAAGCCAAGAACGCCATTGCTGGGGGCCAGCAGAAGCCAGAAGGGCGCTTGGAACGGGTTCTCCCTCGGAGCCTCCAGAAGGATCAAGCCCGTGTGGAAACTTTGATTTTAGACTTCTGGCCTCCAGAGCCGTGAGAGAATAGATGTCCGTGTTTCAAGCCACCAAGTCTGTGGTAACGTGTTATGGCGGCCACAGGAAACCACACTGTCCCCGCGACGCGCTGTCCGCTCTTCCGGCGCCTTTCCATCTGCGTCCGCCCCGCAGGGACGCCGCCCACAGCGCCATTACCTTTGCTGTTGTTTCTAGCTGAGTCACCAGGAGCCTGAGCTGGAGAGCAGAGAGGAAGGACAGTCTTTATTCTCCTGGCCTCCACTCTGCAAGTCCCTTGGGCTGGCCTTGTTCTTGTCCAGTTCTCAGTGCTCCCCTCGGGGCTCCCCACTCCTGCTCACCCCTCCTTCCACGTCCCTCTGGGGGATGGTCAAGGTTGGTACCAGCTCGGCTTGCCCCGAGTTCCTGCACTGTCCCTGTGGTTCCCGTCTAGCTCGTGTGGTTTTGCCATAAAAAATGTATGTATAATTCATGAATTAATTGAACAAATGCTTTATTATTAGTAGTATTTCAGTGGTTCTAGTTTTTTGCTTTTAAAAA
>NW_023197295.1:0-1636 GCF_002007445.2 Ailuropoda melanoleuca
ACTCCCTACCCACTCCTGCCATTCTGTGACTCCCTCCCTCCCCAGAGAGGGATTTATTAGGGAAAATCCTGACCTTCCTCAGAGTAACCATCATGCATGCACTTCCCCATTGCCACCACCGGGAGTCACTAGAAGCTCACTTAAGCTGAAGACCACACCGGTGGGCAGAGAAACTCAAAGTCAAATGCTGCTTTTTAAAGAAGTGCTAACAGGTGGTATGGAGCCCCATGTGTCCTTTGCGCTGAAGATCTTTAGACTTGCCGAGAGTCACAGAGTCCGAAGTTCATTATTGGGGGCGGGGGAGGTCTTCCAAACCATTTAGTTGCATTCATTTGAGATGGCTGGAGGTGCCAAGAGGCAGACTCCTGCTGTCACCTCTCAGACCCTCAGTGAGCCAGACCCAGGCCCTCAGCAAATCACACAACCCTCCCTTGGCCTGCCTGCTTCTCCCAGTAGCGAAGCTTTTGAGGAGCTGGATTCCAACCGAAGCTGACCTTCCCTCAGGGTAAAATGAGGCTCCATCGATGCCTGGGGTTTGGACTGGCTGACGGCACCTTCCAATCCAGCCTCTTGGGAATGGGAGGAGTTGGACTGGGTGTGGCCAACTGGTCAGTGGGGGCAAAGGCAGGACAAAAAGGGTCAGGATGGAAATATTGACTCAGGAGACCTTCTTGGAAAAGTCCATTTGAACTTCCTCCCAAGTAATTAAAGCTGTTCTTTCTCTGATGTGAGTCTGGACCACATCCTCCCTTTATCCAGCTCAACTTGGTAGAGCAGGGGACCCAAAGAAGCCAAAGCTGCTTACAACGGGACATCCCTTCCCAGTCCCTTTGCAGACCCACCCAAGCCGCAGAAGCGTTGGCAGCCAGTGCCCACTGGGTGGCGACAGAGTCCGAGAAATGCCAGCAGAGGCTTCCTCCACGCCAGACCCCAGCTCCTGAGTCCCGGCTAGGGGGGCGCCTGCCCTGGAAATGAATGTCTGGGCCATCGGCTCCCCTCCCATACCATCCCTGAACCTGCACCCCCATTTATAATTTTCATTTTTATAACACCAAGTTTNATTTATAATTTTCATTTTTATAACACCAAGTTTTTGGAAAGCTGATTCGTGCGCCTTCGTCCAGCTGATTGTCCTGAGGGTAGAAGGAGCAGACAGTACTGTACCCCATCTTACAGTTGACAAAAGGGACCTTGGAACAGCTCTCAACTGCAGCCAAGGTGAAACAGTGAATGGAGAGCTGGCCTCAGACCCAGGTCCTCTTGACTCTGAACCCCATGCTCTTTCTGCCAGATCCCCACCGCCCCTCGTCCCTGGGGTGGGGTGGGGGGGTCCAGCACAGCACCCTGCTATTTCAAATCAAAGTCGAGCCTGGGTGCTTGATTCCACGGGTTCATATGCTGCACGCTGATGGTGCCCATCTGGTCTTCAGAATGCTGCCATGCCCCAAGGCCAGAGCCCAGATCTGTCTCATGGGACTGGAGGGCACTCAGAGAAGCAGGCGATGCTAGCCAGCTCGGCCATGGGCACTGCTGTCCCCGGAATGGGAAAGCAGGCAGACGCTACCCCGTGGAAGCCTGCGTCTGGCCTGTATTCCCCAGACTTGCCCAGTGTGAGTCCTGCAAGGAGCTGAGGGTG
>NW_023197296.1:0-654 GCF_002007445.2 Ailuropoda melanoleuca
CACTTGTTACATCAAGGGTGGAACTGACATTAGACTCACTTCTCCATGGGCAGTATTCAAGTGTTTTACTGGAAATAGACCCTCACATCTGGGTTGCTGCTCAGTGGTTAAGTACATAGCCACATTATTGAGATCGATTATTGCCTGCCTGAGCTAGAAAACAGTTTACAACATGATGAGAGGATGAAAAGAATAGTGCTCAGGGAAGCGATCATTGACTGAGATATCAAGTACCTCTTGTGTCAAAGTGCTAACAACGTATAATCTAACACCAATACTGTTTCAAGATCATATGCGGATAACCTAGCGGTATTTACTCAGCAGAATATCAGACATGTGCAATCCTTGTGACTGTAGTTGGCAGCATAGCCAAGAAAGCAAAGACAACAAATACTTCATGATTAAATTCCCGTTTCCCATTCTTGATTCTGTTTACTATTTCATTTTGATCCATTTTCCCCCTCACACNGATTCTGTTTACTATTTCATTTTGATCCATTTTCCCCCTCACACGCTTTAATATCAGAGGAAATTGGATATACTTGTAAAATGATGATTTTAGTTTGAAATGAAAAACACACCCACCAAAAATCTTGGTTGAACAACAGCTAACTATCAAAGAAAAGGACACACACACCTCCTCACTCAAGCACC
>NW_023197297.1:0-658 GCF_002007445.2 Ailuropoda melanoleuca
CCCATGCCCTGGATTCTCCAGCCTTGATTCTGGGGAAAGAAAATTATTAAGTAAAGAATTTCAGTCATTTCCATTTCCTCTGGGTCACTATTTAGTTTAGAAGGCAGGAGAATAAGAACTCTTTTAATACATGGGCCATTCATGGATTGTTAACAATTTCTTGCTAATCATGAGGTTCTCAGAGCTCTTGCTGCACGTATAAGCGTGGCAAACTCTAGCAAGGACCACCTGCAAATAATTTGGTTGTTAGGAGCCTGTGAGGCCATTTCTGCACACTTTTTGAGATTTGCCCCATTACTCATTGGCAGTTGGAGCATGTTGGAGGCAAGGAAAACATGGCATACTAATAGGATAACATGCTGGTATTCATAGGCTTACTTCATAGAAGGTGTTTATAGAAGGCCAGAGATTTTCCTGGAAACAGATGTTAGAGCCATTGTGATATGTAATGGAGAAGGGACTGTGATACAATTTTATTCTTAAATCTCTAAACAATGTGAAGACCAGGTGGGGANAACCAGGTGGGGAAGCTATCTCAGCCACAGAACAGAAAGTTGAAATGAGGTCTCTCTTTTCTCAAGGCAAACCTCACTTTGTGATTTAGGGATGGGTTGAGGTGGGGATGTAATGCTTGCAAAACGAAACAGGAACTCCTTGA
>NW_023197298.1:0-664 GCF_002007445.2 Ailuropoda melanoleuca
CCCATGCCCTGGATTCTCCAGCCTTGATTCTGGGGAAAGAAAATTATTAAGTAAAGAATTTCAGTCATTTCAATTTCTTCTGGGTCACTATTTAGTTTAGAAGGCAGGAGAATAAGAACTCTTTTAATACGTGGGGCATTCATGGATTGTTAACAATTTCTTGCTAATCATGAGGTTCTCAGAGCTCTTGCTGCACGTATAAGCGTGGCAAACTCTAGCAAGGACCACCTGCAAATAATTTGGTTGTTAGGAGCCTGTGAGGCCATTTCTGCACACTTTTTGAGATTTGCCCCATTACTCATTGGCAGTTGGAGCATGTTGGAGGCAAGGAAAACATGGCATACTAATAGGATAACATGCTGGTATTCATAGGCTTACTTCATAGAAGGTGTTTATAGAAGGCCAGAGATTTTCCTGGAAACAGATGTTAGAGCCATTGTGATATGTAATGGAGAAGGGACTGTGATACAATTTTATTCTTAAATCTCTAAACAATGTGAAGACCAGGTGGGGAAGCTATNGACCAGGTGGGGAAGCTATCTCAGCCACAGAACAGAAAGCTGAAATGAGGTCTCTCTTTTCTCAAGGCAAAGCTCACTTTGTGATTTAGGGATGGGTTGAGGTGGGGATGTAATGCTTGCAAAACGAAACAGGAACTCCTTGA
>NW_023197299.1:0-880 GCF_002007445.2 Ailuropoda melanoleuca
CTGAACTGTTCGAGAAAAACTTCCTTCCACAGCACGGAATCTCGACCTCCCAACGACCCAGGAGGCAACCAGAGGGCAAGGTCCTCCAACTTAGCAGGGATCCCTCCTTGGGGCCCAGGACCTCCCACCCATCGAATGCACGACGCTCTGCTTCTAGGTCTCGAAGACTAAGCAGGACAATCGATTGGTTTTCCCCTCCAGGCGTTGCCCGAGCGCGGATTGGCTCTGCTTTGGAAACACGGAAAAGACCCGGAATGGGGAGAGCAGGTGGAGGCAGGTCACAAGGATCCCGGGCGCGACGCAGCCCCAGCACCGACGTCTGCAGGAGGTACTCGAAACCCAAATGTGGGGTCTTGTCGCGGGGGCGGGGGGGTCCACTCCCTCCCCACTGCCTTTGGTTCTAAGTCTGGTCAAGTCCGCCCTTTACGTCGCCCCTGGCCGTGCCCAGAGGCCCTGTGGTCTCCTGCTCAATGGTTTCCGTAGGGAAAACTCGCTAGTCTTACCCGCTCCTGCGGCCCCCGTTTTGAAGCACTTGTTTTCAAAAGAAATCACAGCAAGCGGCCCTCTGTGCCCAAAGCAGGGTTAGGGGGGCGTCTAGGTTCTTGAGCACCTGTCTNCTGGGGGGGGGGCGTGTAGGTTCCTGAGCACCTGTCTGCACGCATGGCGGTCTTGGAACATTCACTGCCCCCCCCCTCGAACTCCCCCGCCCCCGTCACCATTTCTTCAGCTGGGAAGGGAGATAGATCAGAGGGATAAGATTTGAAAAAACAAATCGCAACACCACAAAACCATGTTACGTAATGCAGTGCCATTTGACAGAACAAGCTGTCAACAAAAATAGGACTAGTTAATTCTCTGGAAGCGAAATTAAAAATTCACA
>NW_023197300.1:0-671 GCF_002007445.2 Ailuropoda melanoleuca
TTGCTCCCTGGGGAAATCCTGCGAAAACTGCTGGCGGCAATGGAACCAAAAGGCCCAAAACACGTCCGTCAAAAAAACACCATACAGGGACCATCTTAGCACTATCATCACCCTTCGTGAATAGGGAAACATGAGGGAAAGTGGTCGCGGAAGCCTGACGAGAGTGCCCCATAGTGGTCTCTGAGACAACACACAGTCCNAGACACCACACAGTCCAGGGAAATATCAACGATCATCATCTCTCGTGAGTAAGGGAGCATGAATGAAAAGGGTCAGGATTTTGGAGGACTCAGCGCCCTTCTCATTGGTAATAAAGCAGAGCGTCCAGGGAAACACCTCCAGCGAACAGCAGCCTTTTCACTGGGGACCCTGATTCCACATTGGGTGTAGGGGCCTGGGGAGGATCCAGCCCTTAGAACCAAGAAACAAAGTGTGAGGGGAAAGCCCTTGAAGTCACGACGGCCTTAAGGAAGGAGGAACAGGAATGAAGGTGCTTTGGTACCATGAGTGAAACACGACGAACACAGCACTGGAAAGACAATTCGGCCAAAACCCGCTTCCAACGAAATGTTTGTTCCTTGGGGAAATCCTGTCAAAACCGCTGGCGGCAATGGAACGAAAAGGCGCAAAACACGTCCGTCAGAAACAACACCGTACAGGGACCGTCTTAG
>NW_023197301.1:0-451 GCF_002007445.2 Ailuropoda melanoleuca
CATCTCCATGGCAGCCTCTGTCTGCACCCCCTCTCTGCTCCGGGGCCCTCGGCTCTGCAGCAGACACTGGGCCAAGAAAGCCAGCCGGGCGCTCCCAGCTTCGGCAGCTTCCGGGGAGACCGTGCTACCCCAGCCGCCACCCAGATTGGCTCCAGTAGCAAACTGCACCCTCGCCTGCCTCGTCTGTGCCCGGGGGCCAGCAGCCCCTCGTGTCCGGCCACAGCCCTCAGCCCAAGAGAATGGGTGTCTGGGTCACGCGGCGAGGACAGGCCGCTCACGCTGCTGGTTCACGTGCTGGGTTGGATCTTCACACCTCTGTGCCTCAGCGACACTTGCTGTTTCTTGGAAACACGCCCACAAAAGTCTGCTCTGCTCCCGCCTCCCTGGCAGCTTCTGCCCCTTGGAGTTGCTCCGCGAGGGGGTCCCTGTTGCACTGGTTCCCGAAGCCGCC
>NW_023197301.1:457-702 GCF_002007445.2 Ailuropoda melanoleuca
CCCGAAGCCGCCAGCCGAGAGCCACCTGGTACTGAGCACAGGGAGGGAAGGCCTTTCCAGGGCTGCTTCAGACGGTTTACAGAGAGCGGCAGCCTCCAGCAGGATGACAGGTGCAGCTCCGGGTCCTGGAGGCCTCCGCTGAGCTTGGGTCCTGGCTGCCCTGTGCCCTCCCCGTTGTGGCGGTGCCTCCCTCTCCCCTCCCTCTCCCCGGGACACCTGCTCCTGCTGTGCTGCATGGCAGGCTG
>NW_023197302.1:0-702 GCF_002007445.2 Ailuropoda melanoleuca
AATGAAGCATCAAACTTTACATCAGAATCAGGGGATGTACTGTATGATGATTAACATAATATAATAAAATAGAATTAATTATTAAAAAAAAAACAAACAAACAAAAAAAAACAAAACTAAGATTCATCCCACCGAATGGGAGAAGATATTTGCAAATGACATTTTGGATAAAGGGCTGATACCCAAGATCAATAAAGAACTTCTCAAACTCAACACCCAAAAAAGAAAGAATCAAGTAAAAAAATGGGCAGTAGACATGAACAGACACTTCTACAAAGAAGACATACAAATTCCTAGCAGACAAATGAAAAAATATTCAACATCATTAGCCGTCAGGGAAATTCAAATCAAAACCACATTGAGATTCTACCTTATATCAGTTAGAATGACAAAAATTAACAAGGCAGAAAGCAACAAGTGTTGGAGAGGATGTGGAGAAAGGGGAACCCTCTTACCCACTGGTGGAAATTCAAGTCGGTACAACCACTTTGGAAAACAGTATGGAATTTTCCTCAAAAAGTTAAAAATAGAGCTACCTTATGACCCAGCAATTGCACCACTGGAAATTTACCCCAAAGATACAGATGTAGTGAAAAGTAGGGGCACATGCACCCCAGTGTTCATAGCAGCAATGTCCACAATAGCCAAAGTGTGGAAGGAGCTGAGTTGCCCTTCAACAGGTGAATGGATAAAGAATATGTC
>NW_023197302.1:707-873 GCF_002007445.2 Ailuropoda melanoleuca
TGTGGAAGGAGCTGAGTTGCCCTTCAACAGCTGAATGGATAAAGAATATGTCATTCATGTATACAATGGAATATTTCTCAGCCATCGGAAAGGAGAAATACCCACCATTTGCTTCAATATGGATGGAACTGGAGGGGATTATGCTAAGTGAAATAAGTCAAGCAGA
>NW_023197303.1:0-223 GCF_002007445.2 Ailuropoda melanoleuca
CATTCTGGGGGAAGGGCCTGCTGCACATGTACTCAGGAAACCCTGTTTGGGTAGAGTCTCCGCGTCCCCTGTAGGGGGGATGGGGATGACCACCCTGTGAGTCGGTATTTCTGGGCTTTTGTTCTCTGGCAGCTTTTCCTGGCGGTCTGCTGTGCCTCTTCTGAGAGTCAGAGCAGCAGCAGCCGAAATTCAGCCTCTGTCACAGAACAGAGGGATCGCGGAT
>NW_023197303.1:509-774 GCF_002007445.2 Ailuropoda melanoleuca
TAACGGTCTCAGTCAGCTGTCTCAAGGGGCAAGTCTGCGGTCTGCCCGCTCCCCTCTGCAGGTGGCTACCACTTCCCCGGGCCAGACACGGCGGCTCCCTCCCCCTTCCATTTATCTTCTGATATCTGTGCGTAGTTTCACGCCTCTCTGCTTCGTACCTCAATACTCAGCGCTGGAGATGTTCATTTGTAGAGTTCCAGATGTATCCTCCTGCATCTCAGGCTGATTCTGTGGATGTTCCTGCTGGTCTGGTACCTATCCAGCT
>NW_023197304.1:0-534 GCF_002007445.2 Ailuropoda melanoleuca
TCAATCATAGGGTACTTCTATTTTTCCTTTTTGAGGAGCCTTCATATTGGTTTTCCATAGTGCCTGCACCAGTTTGCATTCTCATCAGATGTACAGGAGGGTTACCCTTTATCCATATCCTTTCTAAGACCTGTTGCTTTATGTGTTGTTTATTTTAGCCATTCTGACACATGTGAGGTGATGCCTCATGTTTTTCTCTATGCTGCTTCATTACTGGTGTATAGAAATGCAACAGATTTGTGTACATCGATTTTGTATCCTGCAGCTTTACTGAATTCCTGTATCAGTTCTAGTAATTTTTGGTGGTGTCTTTCAGGCTTTCTACATAGAATCATGTCATCTACAAATAGTGAAAGTTTGACTTCTTCTTTGCCAATTGGGATGCCTTTTCTTCGGTTGTCGGCTGTGGCTAGGACTTCCACTACTGTGTGAAATAACAATGGTGAGAGTGGACATCCCTGTCGTATTCCCGACTGTAGAGGAAAATCTCATGTTTTCTCCCCATTGTGGATATTAGCTGAGGGTTTGTTTGGG
>NW_023197305.1:0-703 GCF_002007445.2 Ailuropoda melanoleuca
CATTTACCAAAGAACAGAACATGTTTTTTTTCTTGTTTTAACTTGACTCCATTGTTCACCAAATATATTTTCCTTCTGTGAAGTATAACTGAACAGTTTATGACAGGATTTAACATTTAAACCTGTAATATAAAGGTCTCTCTTTGTCTCTGTACCCTGACGGTTTGTCAAATAAGGTTAATGTAGATCACTGAAAGCATGACTACATTATCAGATAATTCCTCAGGTTAGCTCTTTGTGTCCATGCATGTTGCAGATGGCAGAATCAACAAGAGGAGTGGGCATCAGGAAGCAAAGGAAGGGGAAATGCAAACAGGAACTTGTCATTCTGACGGCACCAGCTGTGCTCTCGAGGATCACCTCCTGGATTCCTGAGGCTGGCATGGCACACTGTCCACCCCATTTCTGGGCACTCCCCTGCTTTGCATCTCAGGTAAACACTTCCTTACTGCCCTCACTTAGATGCTTCTGTAGTGATCTAAGAAAATGAGATTATTTGTCATTCAGAACTATGTGATTTAATTGCATTTATGATGCGTAACATGAGCTAGGTGTTTCACCAAGCAAACGAGACAGTAAGTAGGTGCAACAGATACTGGTTAATGGTGAATTCACGCCCACATCATCTCTCGAGTGGACTGTTGCAAGAGTCTCTTTCTCTGCTTCCTACTGCCTCCGAAGCATCATCTCAAAGTGCTTTCTA
>NW_023197306.1:0-928 GCF_002007445.2 Ailuropoda melanoleuca
CCCTGCATTGCTCATGGACTTTTGACTCCTACCTACACTAAGCATAGTTGTGATTCTTTTCAATAATTCTGTCTTTTGAACTGTAATGATTTTATACATTTAACCATTATCTTCTTTTGGGTTAGTCTCATTCCTCTCATTTTCTCACTAATCTTTCTCTTGGAATAAAGAAACACTGAATGACTAAGAGGGAGGGTCTCCTAACAACTTGGATGCACCCAGCTGGTGGAAGCCATGGCATGGTGGGCTATGCTGTGCGATGTATGATTGAAAAAAATTTTGATGCCATTCAACGTGACCTGTGCTGGCATTTTCAAAATACTGAACACTTTAGTGAGAGTAAGAACACATGAGTTCTTCTTTCCCACTCCTTCACTTCAGCTCATAATTTGAAATATAACTATAGCAAATTTACTTCTGCAAGAGGTGTTTCTCCATGTGTAACCCAGAAAGAAAACCCTGGCCTGTGTGTAGTAAATAATAAAATGGTGTGATCATTAATAAGAAAGTTTCTTTCTTTTTCCATCTATTTCTGAATGCAAGAAAACTTAAGTTAGGGTCATGGAGACTCTCAGAAAGATTCTCTTTTNTTTTTCCATCTATTTCTGAATGCAAGAAAACTTAAGTTAGGGTCATGGAGACTCTCAGAAAGATTCTCTTTTTTCAAACTCCCAAAAACCAACAGAATGTTATCAAGGTTAAAGTCAGAGGATGGGGTATTTCCTTCTTCACACTGATGGGGAAATATTTTGTGTGTGAATTGACGAGGGCAAGTTCTATACTTAAGCAAACTCTGTGGTAATACCTCAGGGTCCTCTGTAAGGGGAAGGTGGAAGCTCAGAGGGTAAAACCGTGTGATATGAATAACGAGACTGAAGAAAGAGAAATTAGGGAATCCATCCCATTTACAATAACACCAAAAACCATG
>NW_023197307.1:0-619 GCF_002007445.2 Ailuropoda melanoleuca
GGAATGGGTCTCCTTGCCGATCAGATCTCTCCACTCATGTGAGAGAGCTCCTTCTATGTATAAATTTGGCCACGTCATTCTCCTACTTGGGATGTTTTATGACTTCCTGCTGCTTTTGGGGTAACCTCCACACTCCCTGGTGTGGCAATCCTCTGTTGCCCTCTCCTCCCTCCTTCCTCCTCTTGCCTTCCTCACACCCTTTGTCTGAGGAGTCACTGTCATGCCCTGAAATCACTGCAAGGCTCTTTCTGATCTCCCTGCTGCTTTGCATGGTTTCCCTTCTGCTGGAATGTCACTCCCCTGTTTATTTTTAGCCAATCATGGCTTNTGTCCTTCAAGATTCCACCTGGTTCTTACTTCCCTGAGAAGTTTCATTTGATGGCCCAGCCCAAGTTTCTTGTCCTCTGCTCTCACTGGGAGCTCACACTCTGTGCTCACCTCTTTCTTAACCCACAGCACGCTGTATGGTAGAATTCTTAACCTGCTCTTGACTCTGTCTCTCCACAAGGAGGTGAGCCTATTGAAGGCTGACTTTTGTGTCCTTTACGTCTGTGATTCCTGTGCCTACCAGAGTTCCCAATGTGTTGTAGCTCTTGGTACCTATTTTATGATGAAAGAG
>NW_023197308.1:0-996 GCF_002007445.2 Ailuropoda melanoleuca
TTTTGAGTAATTTCATGAGCATGAGGCAAATAAAGACTGTATGGAAACTAGAGCATTTTCAAACATTTCCAGTGTTTTCTTTATTTCTAAGCAACCACAGACAGCCCACTTCTGCTGGCCTTGAAGGATGCCTGAAGCAATCAAGGAAACTTTAGAGCCCAGCAAAGCAGGAACACCCAGTTCTACATATTTCATGTCTTGATCCTGCATACTCCTTTGAAGTTCCTTCTGCAGACAGATGCTTCCAACTTAACTGATTTTAAAGAGTACCTGTGGTGAGTTTTTAGCCTCCACATTTCTTACTTTCATTTACAATTCATCTGGACTTTAAATTTCTTTAGTAGAAAATTCCCATAGTCTTAAGACAAAATGACCTGTCTGAGCCAGCCAGTCTCATGGGCAATGGACACTACTAATAAATGGTATACACAGCATTTACATGGTCTGGTGAATAAGACCTGCCTTTAGCAGAACATCCAAATTGCTTTGTAAGAAGCAAAATGTCAGGACCTAAAATTTACTTCTACCTTGACTATGTAGCCATAATAGGAATGTTCTCTTGCGTGTAACCATTTTGATATACATACTGTCCCTGACTTAGAATGGTCCAACTTAAAATTTTCCAATGTTATGATGGTACAAAAGCAATATGCTTTTGGTAGAAACTGTAATTTTGAATCTTGATCTATTCCTGGACTAGTGATATGCAGTACAATATTCTCTTGTGATGNACAGTACAATATTCTCTTGTGATGCTGTGTGGAAGCAGCAAGAGATGGCTCCCAGTCAGCCACACAATCATGAGGGTAAAATTTAAACTGATAAACTTACAATTATTCTATTTCTCACTTCTAGTACAATGTTCAAGAAATTACATTAGATATACAACACTTAATTATAAGATAAGCTTTTTTTGTTAGATGATTTTGCCCAACTGTAGTCTAGTGTAAGTGTTCTGAGCATGTTTAAGGTAGACTAAGGGTACGCTATGATGTT
>NW_023197309.1:0-876 GCF_002007445.2 Ailuropoda melanoleuca
AGTTGAATGGCTGAGTTATACAGTAAATATATTTTAATCTTTTAAGAAACTGTAAACTGTTCCCTAAGTGGTTGTACTTATATCTGTGAATAAAAACACAGTTTTACTTCCTCCTCTCAATATGGATGTTTTTTATTTATTTTTCTTTCATGGTTGCACTTGTTTGAACCACCAGTACCACAGAAAGAACAGAAGTGGTAAGACCACATATCCTTGCCTTTTCCTGATGTTAGGAGAGAAACATTATGTTTTTCACCATTAGGTATGAAGTTGGCTATAGTATTTATAAAGGGGTGTATATGCCCTTTTTTAGATTAAGAAAGTTCTACTCCCAATTTGCTCGAGTTTTTATCATGAATGGATGGATTATGAAAATTACTTTTATGCATCTATAATTCTCTTTCTAAAATATAAATGTAATCATTTGCTCTCTTACTTAAAGCCTGTCAAAACCTTCCCATCACCTTTAGAATAATGTCCAGGTTTCTTATCATAATATGTCTCTCCCACCACTTCTCAAAAGATACCCTGTGCTGTACTGCCACCAAACTACATATACAGTTGACCCTCGAGCAACACAGCTTTGCACTGCATGGGTCCACTTATAGGCAGATTCTATCTATCTATCTATCTATCTATCTATCTATCTATCTATCTANTATCTATCTATCCATCCACACACACACATATGTATATATATGTATACGTATATGTGTGTATATATATGTATATATATGTATACACACACACAGAGTATGGTATTGTAAATGTATTTTCTCTTCCTTGTGATTTTTTTTTTAAAGATTTTATTTATTTGACAGAGATAGAGACAGCCAGCGAGAGAGGGAGCACAGCAGGGGGAGTGGGAGAGGAAGA
>NW_023197310.1:0-926 GCF_002007445.2 Ailuropoda melanoleuca
AGTTGAATGGCTGAGTTATACAGTAAATATATTTTAATCTTTTAAGAAACTGTAAACTGTTCCCTAAGTGGCTGTACTTATATCTGTGAATAAAAACACAGTTTTACTTCCTCCTTTCAATATGGATGTTTTTTACTTATTTTTCTTTCATGGTTGCACTTGTTTGAACCACCAGTACCACAGAAAGAACAGAAGTGGTAAGACCACATATCCTTGCCTTTTCCTGATGTTAGGAGAGAAACATTATGTTTTTCACCATTAGGTATGAAGTTGGCTATAGTATTTATAAAGGGGTGTATATGCCCTTTTTTAGATTAAGAAAGTTCTACTCCCAATTTGCTCGCGTTTTTATCATGAATGGATGGATTATGAAAATTACTTTTATGCATCTATAATTCTCTTTCTAAAATATAAATGTAATCATTTGCTCTCTTACTTAAAGCCTGTCAAAACCTTCCCATCACCTTTAGAATAATGTCCAGGTTTCTTATCATGATATGTCTCTCCCACCACTTCTCAAAAGATACCCTGTGCTGTACTGCCACCAAACTACATATACAGTTGACCCTCGAGCAACACAGCTTTGCACTGCATGGGTCCACTTATAGGCAGATTCTATCTATCTATCTATCTATCTATCTATCTATCTATCTATCTANCTATCTATCCACACACACACATATGTATATATATATGTATACGTATATGTGTGTATATATATGTATATATATGTATACACACACACACAGAGTACGGTATTGTAAATGTATTTTCTCTTCCTTGTGATTTTTTTTTTAAGATTTTATTTATTTATTTGACAGAGATAGAGACAGCCAGCGAGAGAGGGAACACAGGAGGGGGAGTGGGAGAGGAAGAAGCAGGTTCATAGCGGAGGAGCCTGATGTGGGGCTCGATCCCATAACTCC
>NW_023197311.1:0-643 GCF_002007445.2 Ailuropoda melanoleuca
CCACCCACACCCCTGATCCCGCGGAGCCCCGGAGCAATGTGCGGATCCCCGTCCCTTTTCCTCCACGAGCCTGGCGGCTCCCACGGGGGGAGTCCCAGAGCAGTGCTGCCTAGCGGTCCCACGCAGAGCTGAGGTAGCCTAAGCCGGCAGGCTGCCCTCGGAGATCTCCCTAGGAGGCACCTTAGGAGGCCAGAGGAGAGCGCGGCCAGGGCCTCTCCGTCGCGTCTTTACNACCGTGGATGGGGATAAAGCGTGCGCTGCCCGGCAGGAATCGCGGGGCGGTGGAGGGTGCGTCGCGCAAAAGAGAGAGCAGCCAGATCCGCGGCCTGAGCGCGGAGGGAGGAGCGCCGGGATGAAGAGGCCGAGCCGGGAGAGCCCCCGCCCCGGGAGGAAGGGGAGGAGGCCGGGTGTTTCCGGGCGCATTCCCGGCCCGCCCGAGTGACTCACTCAGCCTGGAAACTCCCAGGGCCCGCCGGGGACCCCCGAGCTGCCGCCGCCATTGCCGCCGCCGCCACCGCCGCCGCCGCCCCAGGTGAGGAAGGCTGCTGCCCCCGCCCAGCCTTGCAACCCCGGTGGGGTCCGGGCGGCCCTAGGAACCGAGTCCGGCATTGCGGCAGCGGGGCCGCACTCCGGCCCCGCGGGC
>NW_023197312.1:0-555 GCF_002007445.2 Ailuropoda melanoleuca
TTTTGAAATAGCTTTAGGAGAATAGGTATTATTTCTTCTTTGAATGTTTGGGAGAATTCCCCAGGAAAACTGTCCGGCCTGGAGTTTTGTTATTTGGAAGGTTGTTTATCACTGACTCAATTTCTTCATAGTTAATTGGCCTGTTTAAGAAATCTATTTCTTCCTGTTTCAGTCTTGGTAGTTTATAGGTTTCCAGGAAGGCCTTCATCCCTTCCAGATTGCTTACTTTTTTGGCATATAGCTGTTGATAAAAATTTCAAATAATCCTTCCAATTTCAATGTTGTTGGTCGTGACCTCTCCGTTTTCAGTCATAATTTTAATAATTTCAGTCCTTTCTCTTTGCTTTTGGATCAGCCNTTTTGGATCAGCCTTGCCAGTGGTCTGCCAATTTTATGGATTCTCTCAAAGAACCAGCTTCTCATCATGTTTATTTGCTCTACTGCACTTCTGTTTTCTAATTCATTAATTATTGCTCTAATTTTGGTCAACTGCTTCCTTGTGAGTGGGGTAGGCCTGTCCCTCTGTTGCTGTTCCAGCTTCTTGAGGTGAGAATA
>NW_023197312.1:768-945 GCF_002007445.2 Ailuropoda melanoleuca
GAGTTTCTTCCAGGTTTTTCCTTGTGGTTGAGGTCCAATTTCAGAGCGTTGTGGTCTGAGAATATGCATGGGATAATTTCAATCTTTTGGTATTGGTTGGGACCTATTTTGTGTCCCAGGACATGATCTATTCTTGAGAATGTTCCATGGGCATTAGAATAGAATGAGCATTCTTTG
>NW_023197313.1:0-651 GCF_002007445.2 Ailuropoda melanoleuca
CCACTGTTGACCGTGTCAGCACAGCCTAGATGGTTGAAAGGCAGTCGTCGCCATCTTCCCTTCAAAGACCATCTGTGCCTGTTGCAATGTGGCTGTTGTTGGCTCTGGGGCCATCACTCAGATCTTAGCTGGTGAGTTTATTTTAGCGTGTCGGAGGCTACGCCATCGAAAAAAACAAAACCAAACAAAAGAAGACAGTTGCATAACCACCAGCACAATCAAGATAGAAAATATTTTACTCACCTCCCAAAAGTCCCCACAGGCAAATTATACCTCCGTAAAACTGATTCGTCCAACNTGTCCAACATACCCGACATCCCAGAATACCACAGGTCTATGGGAAATAACTTGCCATGATATTCCCGCAGGGTTTGAGAAAGAGAGCCCACAGAATAAGATCCGTGGTTGAGAAACTCTTGTTACCACAGACGATTCAGTTTGATAAATAAGTATTGACAGCAAGCTGTCCATTAATTGCAAACCGTGTTCAAAACCAGTGTAAATTCGTGAAAGTCAAACAGAAACAGGACAAATACAGATATGTAAAAGGCTTTAGGTCACTCCCATGCACAAATACAAGCATCTGTATTTTCTACCCCGTATCATTATAATAATAAAGAAATTTAAATACAAGTACAATACCTAGCCCCA
>NW_023197314.1:0-629 GCF_002007445.2 Ailuropoda melanoleuca
CCAAAATGCAAGTGCTTAAAAACAACAACTTGATTGCTCAGGGTTCTGTGGGTTGACGGGGCTCTGCTGTGTGGTTCTGCCCCCACAGTGGACCTGCGCTTACTCACGCAGCTGCATTCAGCTAGGAGTTCGGCTTATGCCAAAGCTTCCAAACGGACTCCAGGGTCTCCCTCGTCATTCAGGAGTGTTGCCCGAACCAGTGACTGGGTGTAAAGTAAGAGCGTTCGAGGAAAATAAACCTTGCTCTAAAAATGTGCCTGGGGTCCCTTGGATATCCGGTGGAACATTCAGACAGAAATGATTGTCATGAAGCAAGATGTTTATCAAGAGCCGTAGAAACAGGGACAGGAGGGTTAGCGGCTTGGTGTGTGATGTAGGTTAAAAAGAGCTGGAGTTGTGGGCCCTGGATTGGTAGGTTTGTGTGGTGCATCAAAGGCACATTCACAGGGAGGACACTTACTGTCTCCAGACATTNCAGACATTTGAGAGCCTGGGAGGGACAGAGTCTCTAAGATCAAAGTCCCAAATGCCAGGGCATCAGGAGTAAGAAAATACAGTTCGCACCAGCCCCAACAGGCAAGCTAAGCTCTTGCCAAACTTGTTTGCATTGACAAAAGCAAACCACATGG
>NW_023197315.1:0-1488 GCF_002007445.2 Ailuropoda melanoleuca
GCCATTCCTGGGGCTGCACTGACTCCTGCCTACCACCAGAGAGCCCCAGACTCCCCAACGTCCAGACCACACAGCTCCTTACCTAGTAGAGCCCTGGCCAAGGCTGGATGATGCGGGAGGTCCCTTGGGGTGGCTTGGCACAGTGACAAGTACACTATTAAGCTGAGTCAGCATGGTTCGGGCACTGGACTCTTTAGGCCTTCCCTGGCTAAGAAATGAAAGGACTGGGTTAGAAGACCTCTAAGGTTTTTTTCAGCTCCCAAGTTCAGATTTCATGATTCTAAAAGTACTGAACAATTTTCACAGGAAGAAGGAACCCACAATTGAAACCCAGTTTCACCAGACAGGCTTCTTTTTTTCTTTTTTTTTTTAAGATTTTTATTTATTTATTCGACAGAGATAGAGACAGCCAGCGAGAGAGGGAACACAAGCAGGGGGAGTGGGAGAGGAAGAAGCAGGCTCATAGCAGAGGAGCCTGATGTGGGGCTCGATCCCACAACACCGGGATCACGCCCTGAGCCAAAGGCAGACGCTTAACCACTGTGCCACCCAGGCGCCCCTAACCAGACAGACTTCTGAGCCCTAGTAGAGCCCCCCACCCCAATTATGCCACAGAACACAGGAGATCGTTCAGTTAACTGTTCCTGCCCTACGATCAGAATTCTCCAGTAACAGGCGCACCTGCATATCAGTGAGAGCACAATAACTAACATTTGCAAACATGGCCTTAAGGCACCAGGGAGCCTGAAGAACATTCAGAGCTCTTCAGCCTAGTCTCACTGAGCTCTAGACCCTACCTGCCACTAACCAGCTGCCTGCCTCTGGCATACTTCAATCTCTGTGGGCCAACGTTTCCTCATCTGAAAAACAAGGGAGTCTTTCTTCCTCTACATATCCACGATCATACAGATATCTCATCGTGTATTAAGGTAACTCCTCAAAAACATGTGACCTGTGGCATAGGTATGAATTCCTCGTTATCCTGAACGTCCCACTTGCCCACTGGACCAGAACATAGAGAGGCTGCCGAACTGGAAAGGTCAGATCTGGCTGGCTTCTTTCAAGAGCAATTTGGCAGCAGCTATCAAGTATCTCTAAAATGTTTAAATCCTTTGACCTAGTAACTCTGCTTGCGGCAACCTGTCAAGGACATAATCCAGAGTGCAGAAAAAGTTTCACTGACAAGTCACTGCACCCCTATTCAAAATGGATAAAAGCATGAAACAACCTAAAATTCAACAATGAGGGAAATCGAACAAGTTCAAATTCACAAGAAGTTTTCTTTTTTTTAATCTTTATTTAAGCAATCTTTACACCCAACATGGGGCTCAAACTCACAACCTTGAGATCAAGAGTGGCACACTCTTCCACCTGAGCCGGTCAGGCGCCCCCACCCCCTGATGTTATTTAATAATGCGGGATAATGCTCTTGTTCTAATGTAGGATGAAAAATCAGGATATAAAAGCAGCTGTGTGGGGGCGCCTAGG
>NW_023197316.1:0-596 GCF_002007445.2 Ailuropoda melanoleuca
GAACTGTACACTGGTCCCCAAGTCACATTCCTGATTCCGAATCTAAGCTCAATAGGTCTGGACTGCACAGCGCAATCCAGACATAGGTCTACGTAGGTGCCATTATTCTAAACTTGGGAAAGTTCAAGACTCACTAGAATGTCACGAATTATAGTTCTAAAACACTAAGGGAAGCCTGGTATATAGAAAACTTTTGCTGTACTCTGGGCAATCACAGGAGCCCCAAGGAAGAGAAGAGATTACACTGCATATTTGGTCAGGTGCTGGGAGGGGTGGGAATGGGTAGGTAAGTTGTCCTCTGTGCCCCATAAGTGGGTTTATGGATCCCATACCCTGACCGTGTGTACCAGACTTGAGTCTGGTCTCTCAAGCTGCAGCTTTTGACTGCAATGCTTCTTCCTCTCCCTCTTCAAATAATATGTTGATNGTTGATTGTTCCTTCAGCTCTCAGTAAAAATATAAGTTTTCTCACAGGCGTTTCCAGTCCCTCTAGATCAAGTTAAGTCCTGTTATTATTTGATCCACCATCTTTTACTTGCCCTTTTTTAACAGTCATGAATTCATGGTGTATTGACGGTGTCTGGTGTTTCACCACC
>NW_023197317.1:0-1001 GCF_002007445.2 Ailuropoda melanoleuca
CCAGAGTTTGGCTATTACAAATAAAGCTAATATGAACATTTGTCGACAAGTTTTTGTATGAATATACCCTTTCATTTATCTTGCATGAATATCTGGGTATGGAATAGCTCCATTACATAGTAAGTACATGTTTAAGTTATTTATGAAGCTGCCAAACTGTTTACAGATGTGGTTGTTCAATTTTACTTTCCCATGGGAAATGTATGAGAGAGAAATTTACTCCATGTACTTACCAACACTTGATATGGGTCAGGACTAAGAAGGCAAAAGTAAGCTGGACCAGCACCCCTCCTGTTTGGACTCAATTCCATATGTACCATTCACATCTTAAAAGGCTGGACAAGCAACGTGACAATCACCGTGACTTAATGGCCAGTCCATTTCTATCATGCTGTAGTAACACACCAAAAACTGTTTCTCAAAGGCATATATTCTCCTTTGCAGATGATATGGCCTTGCTTCAGATTCCCACGGACTTTCCAGAAAGTCTACAATGAGACATTTGTCACCATTGACACCATCAGGTCTGCTAAATCATCTGACTGAAGAAGTAAAACTACGTTCATCATAGTGTGGACCTGCCAAAGAGTACCTTTCTGCTCCAAGCTGCACTTAAAACTGGCAGTCTTTAGTGTCACCTGGTTTATAGGCCAGACCAGTATCTCAGGTAAGGGANTAGGGATTGGCTATCCCCAGAACACAAAAAGGCTGACCAGGCCTTGTACTTGCTTCTTTGTGGCAAGGCATGAAAGGTGTAGAAATCTGTATTCTACTTTGGAGATCTCCAGGCACATTTCTGTTCACTAGATCTCTAGCAGCTTTATTAAAATTATAGATTCTGGAATCTTGGAAGGGTTCCTCTCTTGCCTTCCAGAGAACATGGTTCTTATGAAAACCTTCCATATAGTAGCCACCTCATCCACATCCTGCCTCAACAGCATGTTTTCATGGATATAATGGATCAGTATGATAGTCTTTCCATATTCCAAGACGGACGTGGT
>NW_023197318.1:0-1088 GCF_002007445.2 Ailuropoda melanoleuca
CCCACCCCACACACTCCACACTTGACCTTCTGAGTAATCAGGTGCCATCAGCAAAATGCCTTCATCATAACCTTTCACTCAAAAAATTTGCTTCACCTTCTTGCTCCAAACAAAATCTTGCTGTCCCCCAACAACCTAACTTAGTGGTTAGTATGTTTTCCAAATTCAACAACATGAGGCCTTATAATTTCCTAAAACCTTCATAAATCTTCCTTGAAGCTCATGCCATCAGATCACTATTGACCCTTCATTATTGCTGTTAACTGCAGACATCAGAATCACTCTCCCTCCTTTCCTAAAGGTTTCAACTCTTGGCTCCCACTCTACCAGTACTCCTGCCCTAATTTTTTATTATTTCTGTATCCACATAAGTTATCCTAATGATACCCTGCCCTCTAATTCACTGACATTATTTCAGTAATCTTATCCTCTATCCCACCTTAGTCACCTGTTCTGTGACTGAATCTTGAACCTTGTTGAACTCATAACCAAATAGCTTCTACAACATCAATTTCAAAATCGCACGTGGCCTAATCAATCCACCTCACTCCTTCAAGGGCCAAAACAATCCACACCAAGAATGACAATCCACTGATGCTACTATCTATTTGCTGTCCACTCCTGAAGGTCCCCACTTCCCTCCTAAATTGGCTTGGATTCCATGGCCTCTCATTATAACCACTCTTTGTATATACCCTGAATGCTTATACCATTCTCTCCTTTCATCCTAAAACACAGGCAAACCCCTGCTCTGGCCAACTCCAACTCTTTGTACTCTTCATCCCTGCCCAAGGAGTTGTATGTGTCTTAAGAAAAACACACAACTATGTTGACTGGACTCACCCAGAGTTCATGGCCACAAACCAACAGGCCTCTGTGCTGCATGACAGTCCTGTTGTGTTTTCCTAGTCATTTTTTTCCCCATCTGTCCTNTCCCCATCTGTCCTCTACAAACAACCTTGTTTCTTCAATAAGAAAAATAGAACGAAAAGGAAAATTGTTTAGGTGTTCATGACTTAATATGTCATCTTATCTGCTTTAGACCCATATTCTTGGCCTTCTTATCTATTACAAAGGAAGATCCAGCA
>NW_023197319.1:0-361 GCF_002007445.2 Ailuropoda melanoleuca
CTCAGTTAATGTAGTTGGGCCCTAGTTAATTTTTTAAATTATAATTCTTTAATTCATTGTAAACGCTAAAACGGACAGTTCATCTCTGTTTGCTTGCTCTATCTGTAGTAAAATGGTAACTGCGTCAAACCATGACTTTAATGCTGCCTACCTGTGTGGTCTCAAGAAGCATCCGTGAAATGTAATAAGCAAAACATGGCCTGGATGTACACGTTACAAAACTAGATTGTTGCTCAGTCTTCCTGTTCAGACGTTGTAATATATGACTTTTTTTTTTTTAAGATTTTATTTATTTATTCGACAGAGATAGAGACAGCCAGCGAGAGAGGGAACACAAGCAGGGGGAGTGGGAGAGGAAGAA
>NW_023197319.1:404-603 GCF_002007445.2 Ailuropoda melanoleuca
TGTGGGGCTCGATCCCACAACGCCGGGATCAAGCCCTGAGCCGAAGGCAGACTCTTAACCGCTTTGCCACCCAGGCGCCCCAATATATGACTTTTTATGATTCTTCATTTACACGTTTTCTACCCACGTGACTTCAGGATGAGACTATTTTGAGTCTTGCAAAATAATTAGAAAGAATTAAAAACTATTTCAACCAGCT
>NW_023197320.1:0-829 GCF_002007445.2 Ailuropoda melanoleuca
TGAACTTGCGTAACGTACTAGAATTGATTAATATTCAACTCAAAGCCAGGTGGGAGTATTCACTTCTGGAGGGAATTTGACTTGGTTTGAATAATGTTAAAAATTGCCCACCCCACGCACGGTGAGAAGGACACCGCTAGAACCATGTGGTGAGTCCTAGAATGCTGGTGTTCGTGCTGGGACCTTGAGACTTTCCAGTCCCATGGGATTCAGTGTGACTTCTCTGTACGTGCAGCCTGTTGCCAGTTAGATGCTGACGTTGATGAGAGTGCAGAGAGCAGAAAGCTCCACAGCACACCAGTCCCGATCTTTCTTCCAGGGGCCTTGGAGGAAAAATCAACTGGCCATTAGTAGAACACCCGTGAAGACAAGCCTTCTTAAAAGCTAACTTTTAAGACTTCGGGTCATAGAAAAATCTTAGTGAACAAAGAAACCCTCAATGTTATATTGCCCTTCATTCTTCTGATCAAAATAACGACTCCCCTCTCTTTTCATAAGAACTGTATCTTAATCTATTTTTAGATGTATATTTTACATTGTTTTCTGTGACTCACCTTGTTTTCAAAATACGTATTCAAATCTTTTTTCAGAAGTGTGGTTACTTGTGAGCAGAAAACCTCCCTTTGCTGTAGATTCTAAATGAATATCTGGAAGGGTGGAGCGGGCAGAGAAAACTGCAGTTCATTAATGTATAAAGAGAAAATCTAGGGGCGCCTGGGTGGTTCAGTCGTTGGCTCAGGTCATGATCCCAGAGTCCCGGGATTGAGCCCCAGGTCGGGCTCCCTGCTCAGCTGGGAGTCTGCTTGTCCCTCTCCCTCTGCCCTGATGG
>NW_023197321.1:0-1004 GCF_002007445.2 Ailuropoda melanoleuca
GTTAATGCCTTGCTAGAGGGAAAAACAATCTTAACAATGGCAAGGTCTCCAGTATCCTGCCAGTCTTTAACTAGTCTTTAACATATGAAAATCCTTTTGAAACCTCCCTTTTCCTTACCTTCCCTCCATCCCACTCCCAAGTGTATAATCATCCACCCCTCACAACCCTGGTGCAGCAGCTCTTTCTGCCCACGGGGCCTGTCCCTGTGCTTTAACAAGACCACCATTTTGCACCAAAGACATCTCAAGAATTCTTTCTTGGCCATCAGCTCCAGACCCCGTCCCACCAAACCCCACCAAAACCACATCAGAGTGATCCAAGAATGTAATGAACTGGATCCATCCAGTCATGAATAAATTAACTAATTAACTATAATTAGTTACTTGGAAAATCAGTGAAGCATTGACCTAGAAAACTAAGCTCACAGAAGAAGTAGGAATGGGCAATGCAGGAAAAGATGCCTCAGGAAAAAGAAAGTGAGTATAGAGGTTCTGAAATGTTGGGGGAACTGCAGATTGGTCAGCATTACTTGAGCTGAAGGCCAGGGAGCTAGTGGGACGAAATCAAGCTGGGTAGTAGGCAGGAGTGGAGCCTGGAAGGGGGCCCGTAAGCCCCGCTTGAGATGTTGGATTTTATACTCTAGGCAATAAGCAGTTAACTGAAGAATTCTGGTCAGGGATGTGGCACACAGACTTCTGCTCATCAGTGCAGAGTTTTGATGAGAGGAAGGTGAGACTCAGAGAAGAGCAACCAAAGTAGCTTGATGAGTCTCAGACGCCGCCTCCTTGCCAAAGTCACTTCTTAGTTCTAGTAGCTGTTTTCTGCATTCTGCACAATTTTTACATAGCCTATCACGTGGTTTGCCANACACGTGGTTTGCCAATAAAGACAATGCTACATCTTTCTTTCTGACTTATGTGGCACTGGCTAGGATCTCCAGTACAGTGTGGAATAGTAGTGGTGAGGGCAGTACTCCTTGTCTTAGTCCTGATTTTAGGGGGAA
>NW_023197322.1:0-235 GCF_002007445.2 Ailuropoda melanoleuca
TCCACTGATGTTCTGGCCACTTTAACTCTGTTTCTGTTGGTGCTGCTCAACCCTGCAGCATCCCGGGCTGCTCGCCCCACACCCGGCGTCCCAGCCCTCACTTCCCGGGCCGGCACGTCTCTGTCCTTTGTGTTTACAACCCCGCCAGCCGCCAGCCGCCCCGCACGGGCTCCCGGAGCTCCCCGTCTCAGTCTGGTGTCTCACGGGTGCTGACCGCGAGTCCGCCTGCTCCCCC
>NW_023197322.1:509-665 GCF_002007445.2 Ailuropoda melanoleuca
CGTCCGCGAGTCCGCCTGCTCCCCCGTGCAGGTGGCCCGCCAACCGCCGGCCGTCCCGCGTGCGCTCCCGGAGCTCCCTTCTCAACCTGCTGTCTCAAGCGTGCGGGTCGCGGTCTGACCGCTCCCCCTTGCAGGTGGCTACCGCTTCCCGGCGCC
>NW_023197323.1:0-361 GCF_002007445.2 Ailuropoda melanoleuca
CTCAGTTAATGTAGTTGGGCCCTAGTTAATTTTTTAAATTATAATTCTTTAATTCATTGTAAACGCTAAAATGGACAGTTCATCTCTGTTTGCTTGCTCTATCTGTAGTAAAATGGTAACTGCGTCAAACCATGATTTTAATGCTGCCTACCTGTGTGGTCTCAAGAAGCATCCGTGAAATGTAATAAGCAAAACATGGCCTGGATGTACACGTTACAAAACTAGATTGTTGCTCAGTCTTCCTGTTCAGACGTTGTAATATATGACTTTTTTTTTTTTAAGATTTTATTTATTTATTCGACAGAGATAGAGACAGCCAGCGAGAGAGGGAACACAAGCAGGGGGAGTGGGAGAGGAAGAA
>NW_023197323.1:395-594 GCF_002007445.2 Ailuropoda melanoleuca
TGTGGGGCTCGATCCCACAACGCCGGGATCAAGCCCTGAGCCGAAGGCAGACTCTTAACCGCTGTGCCACCCAGGCGCCCCAATATATGACTTTTTATGATTCTTCATTTACACGTTTTCTACCCACATGACTTCAGGATGAGACTATTTTGAGTCTTGCAAAATAATTAGAAAGAATTAAAAACTATTTCAACCAGCT
>NW_023197324.1:0-212 GCF_002007445.2 Ailuropoda melanoleuca
AAGAATGATACAGAACAGAAAGTCACAATCTATAGAAACAAAGACTTTACTGGCAACATGGCATCATTAAACTCGTATCTCTCAATAATCAGTCTCAATGTAAATGGCCTAAATGCCTCCATAAAATGCCACAGGGTTGCAGATTGGATAAAAAGACATGACCCATCCATTTGCTGTCTACAGGAGACTCATTTTGAACCTAAAGATACATT
>NW_023197324.1:406-2467 GCF_002007445.2 Ailuropoda melanoleuca
AATATATATGCCCCCAACAGGGGAGCAGCAAGATACACAAGCCAACTCTTAACCACAATAAAGAGACATATAGACAAAAATACGTTAATAGTAGGAGACCTCAACACACCACTATCAGCAATAGACAGATCACCTAAGCAAGAAATCAACAAAGAAACAAGAGCTTTGAATGCCATACTCAACGAGTTGGACCTCAAAGATATATATAGAACACTACACCCAGAACCAAAGAATACTCATTCTATTCTAATGCCCATGGAACATTCTCAAGAATAGACCATGTTCTGGGTCACAAAACAGGTCTCAACTGATACCAAAAGACTGAAATTATTCCCTGCATATTCTCAGACCACAACGCTCTGAAATTGGAACTCAACCACAAGGAAAAACCTGGAAGAAACTCAAACACTTGGAGGCTAAGAACCATCCTGCTCAAGAATGACTCGATAAACCAGGAAATCAAAAAACAAATTAAACAATTTATGGAGACCAACGAGAATGAATACACAACGGTCCAAAACCTATGGGATACTGCAAAGGCAGTCCTAAGGGGGAAATACATAGCCATCCAAGCCTCACTCAAAAGAATAGAAAAATCTAAAATGCAGTTTCTATATTCTCACCTCAAGAAACTGGAACAGCAACAGAGGGACAGGCCTAACCCACTGACAAGGAAGGAGTTGACCAAGATTAGAGCAGAAATCAATGAATTAGAAACCAGGAGCACAGTGGAGCAAATCAACAGAACTAGAAGCTGGTTCTTTGAGAGAATTAATAAAATTGACAGACCACTGGAAAGACTTATCCAAAAGAATAGAGAAAGGATCCAAATTAATAAAATTATGAATGAAAAGGGAGAGGTCACAACCAACACCAATGAAATTGGAAGGATTATTAGACACTTTTATCAACAGCCTTATGCCAATAAATTAAGCAATCTGGAAGAGATGGAGGACTTCCTGGAAACCTATAAATTACCAAGACTGAAACAGGAAGAAATTGATTTTTTAAACAGGCCAATTAATTATGAAGAGATTGAAACAGTGATAAACAACCTTCCAAATAATAAAACTCCAGGCCCAGACGGTTTTCCTGGGGAATTCTACCAAACATTCAAAGAAGAAATAATACCTATTCTCCTAAAGCTATTTCAAAAAATAGAAACAGAAGGAAAGCTACCAAACTCATTCTATGAGGCCAATATTACCTTGATCCCCAAACCAGGCAAAGACCCCCTCAAAAAGGAGAATTACAGACCGATTTCTCTAATGAATATGGATGCCAAAATCCTCAACAAGATCCTTGCTAATAGAATCCAACAGTACATTAAAAGGATTATCCATCATGACCAAGTGGGATTCATACCTGGGATGCAAGCATGGTTCAACACTCGCAAATCAATCAATGTGATACATCATATCAACAAGAAAAGACTCAAGAACCATATGATCCTCTCAATTGATGCAGAAAAAGCATTTGACAAAATACAGCATCCTTTCCTGATTAAAACCCTTCAGAGTGTAGGAATAGAGGGTACATTTCTCAATCTCATAAAAGCCATCTATGAAAAGCCTACTGCAAGCATTATTCTCAATGGGGAAAAGCTGGAAGCCTTTCCCTTAAGATCAGGAACACGACAAGGATGCCCACTCTCGCCACTATTATTCAACATAGTACTAGAAGTCCTTGCAACAGNTCGATTTCCCTAATGAATATGAACGCCAAAATCCTCAACAAGATCCTGGTTAATAGAATACAACAGTACATTAAAAGGATTATCCATCATGACCAAGTGAGATTCATCCCTGAGATGCAGGGGTGGTTCAACATTCGCAAATCAATCAGTGTCATAGATTTTATCCAGAAAAAAAAATTCAAAAATCATATGATTCTCTCAATAGATGCAGAAAAAGCATTTGACAAAATACAGCATCCTTTCCTGATTAAAACCCTTCAGAGTGTAGGGATAGAGGATACATTCCTCAACCTCATAAGAACCATCTATGAAAAGCCTACAGCAAATATCATTCTCAATGGGGAAAAGTTGGAAGCCTTTCCCTT
>NW_023197325.1:0-648 GCF_002007445.2 Ailuropoda melanoleuca
CCAACGGTCAAAGCTGGAACAATGCTAGCAATAAAATGAAGTAGTATTGGATTATAACTCAAAGTATATAATAAATATCCATGAGTGTGTACTGATAAATGTTAAGGATTGAGTGAATGAATAACTGAATAACAAGTAATTGAATGGATGAATGAATAAATGAATAACAAATCTCCCTTACAGAAGAATTCCAGATAATTTCTGTAGAATATCCCTTCATAAAAGGAAACCATTAATTCCCACTCCTTAGGTGTGAGTTGGGAGATGGTTAACTTCACAGTGGAGAAACCTGATAAATACTATCTCAGCCAGCTGATCAAGGTCAATATCAATAGTAGTAAGTCATGTTTACAGTATGTTATGTACCCATGATGTGATTTAATGAGAATGATACTTTACATTTGTGGTTGTCCTCTGGAAAATCTACAACTTTGGGGCACGTGGGTGGCTCAGTCANGTGGGTGGCTCAGTCAGTTAGGTGCCTTGATTTCAGCTCAGGCCATGATCTCAAGGTTGTGATATCAAGCTCTGAGTCAGACTTGGCATTCAACAGGGAGTCTGCTTGAGATTCTCTCTTCTTCTCCCTCTGCCCCTCCCCCAGCTGTCTCTCTCTCTTTCTCTCAAATAAATAAATAAATAAATAATCTG
>NW_023197326.1:0-537 GCF_002007445.2 Ailuropoda melanoleuca
AAAGATCATTCCAACTACTGTGTGCCATGGGTGCTGGCTGTTACCAGTGGAATGTCTCTCTCAGCAGTTAAGGGGACAGTTGGTCCTAGGGAGTGGGGGTGGGGGAATATTGGCAGAGAAGCAAGAGCACAGGGTGTGTGTGGGCCTCTGTGCCAGGTCCACGTGCTTTAGCATCCCAGATCAAAAGTGGGCACTGTCAGCAGCTTGTAGCCCTGTGGGCAGCACACTCACCCTCAAGGGCCATACCAGCAAGAGTGTTGCTCCTCTTGCGGCACCTTCAAGGCCAGGACAGGTCCGGATAACTTAAGAAGTTTCCCTAACCTGGGTTAGAGGAAGAAGCACAGGCCCTGGGGCGTTCCCACTGTGAGTCTCAGTTAACCCACCAAAGACAGCTAATGCCTCTTCCTGCAGCAACTCCCACTACCCACTACCCACTGCTGGAGATTAGACCCTCCTGTTGCTCCCTGGTGTGACTGAGGAAGATTTGCGATCCTGGAGGAGTCAGGTAGGTTGGCAATTCCCAACCATGAGGCAAAC
>NW_023197327.1:0-638 GCF_002007445.2 Ailuropoda melanoleuca
CTAAAATGTTGACGCACAGACATGAAATGAGCAGATGTTATTGGAAAAATAGTGCTGATAGACTTGCTGGAAAAAAGGCTGCCACACCTTCAATTTGTACATATCTCAGTATCTGTGCTTTGCAAGAAAATGAGGAATTTGCAAATGACACTACAGATAAAAGACTGGTGTCCAAGACCTACGAAGAACTTCTCAAACTCAATACACAAGAAATAAATAAACAAATCAAAAAATCAGCAGAAGGTATGAACAGACACTTTTCCAATGAAGACATACAAATGGTTAACAGACACATGAAAAAATGTTCAAAATCATCAGCCATCAGAGAAATTCAAATCGAAACCACATTGAGATACCACCTTACACCAGTTAGAATGGCAAAAATGGACAAGGCAGGAAACAGCAAATGTTGGAGAGGATGTGGAGAAAGGGGACCCCTCCTACATNCCCCTCCTACATTGTTGGTGGGAACGCAAGTTGGTACAGCCACTTTGGAAAGCAGTGTGGAGGTCCCCTAAAAAGTTAAAAATTGAGCTACCTTATGATCGAGCATTTGCACTACTGCTGATTTACCCCAAAGATACAGACGTAGTGAAGAGAAGGGCCTTATGCACCCCAATGTTCATAGCAGCATTGTC
>NW_023197328.1:0-804 GCF_002007445.2 Ailuropoda melanoleuca
CTCATTTTTCAATCACGATAACTCAAGAGAGCTTGTCTAAATCATTCAAACTCACTGAGAATATCTCCTAAGGGGTCTTACATCCTAAGAAAAAGAGCAGACTCCCAGAAGCGAGGTTAGTTGGTCACACAGTGTAGATCAAGTCCCACTGGATGGACAGTGGAGACTTGACCCCTGACCCAGACCCATAACAAATTCCTTCTCTCCTCTCTCTATACCACATTCCTCTCTACTCAAACGAGGTGATAGGGTAGGTGCAGGGAGAAAAACAGGTTTCAGCTCTTATCCCTCCTCCAGTGATTTGAGAGTCTAAGTCTAAGGGAGTGTTTCCAGAGGCTTTAGGGGGCCCCAAGGGGTATGCTGATGAAGCAAAGAAAGGAGAAGGAAGTTAGCTGAGCTCTGGAGATCAGAGACCGCTTCATGGAGATTGAATCACAGAAACCTGAAGGGCCAGTCAGGACATGCACAAGGAAGAAACACATGTTAGACTGAGGTGACAGCAAAGGTCAACAGCTTGGTGTCTTGTCTTGGTCACCGAGGGGCACTTGAGTCAGGAAGCCAGTGGCAGGACGGGGTCATGGAATAAATATGAAGAGGAGGAAATCATCCCANTATTTATTAATGATCTCCATCATCCCAGCCATACCTTCTGTTCCCTCCAGAAGAAGGTAGTTTTACCTGAAATAAAGGAAGCTTACGATTTAGGTCTTAAGGGCCTAGCAATGTCTTCACATTGTCATATGTTTTTGTGAAATTTGAAAAGAAATCAGATAGGTGAACCACAACGGGTTGAGACCACTGTCT
>NW_023197329.1:0-282 GCF_002007445.2 Ailuropoda melanoleuca
CTATTGCAAAATTGGAAAATAGACTATTTTAAAAAGTGTTTCTATATTCCTTATTGTATTAAATCTTCATGCTATTCAGTAAAGTTATATTTATATTACTCATAACTTATTATATAGTAATATTTCAATGTTTTAGGAGACATAAAATCAAGAATCATAAAGATCAGTTGATTTGTCCAGGATTATATGGTGAATTAATGATCTAAATTAAGCATCAATGTATGTGATATAATCTCACTTAAACTTTCAGTGTTCTTTTTCTCTTTTTCTTTTTTTTTTTAA
>NW_023197329.1:349-685 GCF_002007445.2 Ailuropoda melanoleuca
GAGAGAGGGAACACAAGCAAGGGGAGTGGGAGAGGAAGAAGCAGGCTCCCAGCGGAGCAGGGAGCCCGATGCGGGGATGGATCCCAGCACTCTGGGATCATGCCCTAGGCCGAAGGCAGACGCTTAACCACTGAGTGCTTCTAAACTTTCAGTGTTCTTAGGTCACAAATAAGAGTCATCCATGCAGTAAGATTTGGTTTCTTTAAAAAATTTCGTGTGATGAAAAAAATGCTTTAGAACTTCCTTACATATTTTTATTTTATACTCTGCCATACTTTTACTTATATTCTACCTTTAAGTAATATTTTTCTTCTCAAATTTGCCCCAATATCTGTA
>NW_023197330.1:0-736 GCF_002007445.2 Ailuropoda melanoleuca
CTCAATCTCATAAAAACCATCTATGAAAAGCCTACAGTGCATATCATTCTCAATGGGGAAAAGCTGGAAGCCGTTTCCCTTAAGATCAGGAACACGAGAAGATGGCCACTTTCGCCACTATTATTCAACATAGTAGTAGAAGTCCTTTCAACAGCAATCAGACAACAAAAAGGGATAAAAGGTATCCAAATCAGCAAAGAAGAAGTCAAACTGTCTCTCTTCACAGATGACCTGATACTCTATATGGAAAACCCAAAAGAATCCATGTCCGAACTATTAGAAGTTATAGAGCAATTCAGTAATATGGCGGGATACAAAATCGATGCTCAGAAATCCATTGCATTTCTATATACGAATAATGAGACTGAAGAAAAAGAAGTTAGGGAATCCATTCCATTTACAATAGCACCAAAAACCATGTTACCTTGGAATTAACTTAACGAGAGATGTAAAGGATCTATATTCTAGAAACTATAAATCACTCTTGAAAGATATTGAAGAAGACACAAAAAGATGGAAAAGTATTCCATGCTCATGGATCAGAAGAATTAACATAATTAAAATGTCCATGCTATCCAGAGTATTCTACACTTTGAATGCTATCCTGATCAAAATACCGATGACATTTTTCAAAGAACTGGAACAAATAGTCCTTAAATTTGTAAGGAACCAGAAAAGGCCCCGAATTGCCAAGGAACTGTTGAAAAGGAAAAACAAAGCTGGGGGCATCACAATG
>NW_023197331.1:0-1075 GCF_002007445.2 Ailuropoda melanoleuca
CTTCATTATTAGTATATCGGAATGCAATGGATTCCTGTAGATTGTTGTTGTATCCTGTAACTTAATTCGTTTATCAGTTTTTGTAGTTTTTTGATGGCATATTTAGGGTTTTCTATATATAGTATCATGTCCTCCGCAAATAGTTTTACTTCTTCCCGATTTGGATGCCTTTTATTTCCTTGTCTGATTGCTATGGCTAGGACTTCCGTAGTGACAAGAGTGGACGTTCTTGTTTCTGATCTTAGAAGAAAAGCCCTGTTTTTCTTCATAGAGTATATTAGCTTTGAGGTTTGTCACTTTTGACCTTTGTTGAGAATTTTTATCCTGAATGGATGTTGAATTTTGTCAAATGCTTTTTCAGCATCTATTAAGATGGTCACATATTTTTTATCTTGTTTGTTAATATGGTGTATCACATTGATTTTTGTGGCTATTGAACCATTCTTGGATCTTCAGAGTAACCCCACTGACTGTGGTGAATGATCTTTTTAATGTATTGGTGAACGTGGTTTGCTAATATTATTTTGTTAAGGATTTTTGAATTGATGTTCGCCAGGGATATTGGCCTATTGTTTTCCCTTTTTTGTAGTGTCTTTGGTTTTGGTATGGGGATAATGCTGACCTTGTAGAATGTATTTGGAAGCTTTCTTTCCTCTTCTTATTTTTGGAATAGTTCAAGAAGAACAGGTATTAACTCTTCTTTAAATGTTTGGTAGAATTCCCCTGTGAATGCTCTTTCATTTATTGGGGGATATTTGATTACCGATTCAATTTCATGATGTAATCATTCTGTTCAGATTTTCTATTTTTCCTGATTCTTTTTTGGAAGAGTGTATGTTTCTAGGAATGTACCCATTTCTTTTGGGCCGTCCAATTTGTTGAGATGTGATTTTNTGTAGAATGTATTTGGAAGCTTTCTTTCCTCTTCTAATTTTTGGAATAGTTCAAGAAGAACAGGTATTAACTCTTCTTTAAATGTTTGGTAGAATTCCCCTGTGAATGCTCTTTCATTTATTGGGGGATATTTGATTACCGATTCAATTTCATGATGTAATCATTCTGTTCAGATTTTCTA
>NW_023197332.1:0-283 GCF_002007445.2 Ailuropoda melanoleuca
ATCATCACCCTTCGTGAATATGGAAACATGAGGGAAAGTGGTCGCGGAAGCCTGACGAGAGTGCCCCAGAGTGGTCACTGAGACCCCACATAGTCCAGGGAAATATCAACGATCATCATCTCTCGTGAGTAAGGAAGCATGAATAAAAAGGTTCAGGATTTTCGAGGACTCAGCGCCCTTCTCATTGGTAATAAAGCAGAGCGTCCAGGAAAACACCTCCAGCGAACAGCAGCCTTTTGACTGGGGACCCCGGTTCCACATTGGGTGTAGGGGCCTGGGGAGG
>NW_023197332.1:378-661 GCF_002007445.2 Ailuropoda melanoleuca
GCTTTGGTACCGTGAGTGAAACACGACGAACACAGCACTGAGAAAGACAATTCGGACAAAACCCGCTTCCAACGAAATGTTTGCTCCCTGGGGAAATCCTGTCAAAACTGCTGGTGGAAATGGAACGAAAAGTCCAAAACACGTCTGCAGACACAACACCGTACAGGGACCGTCTTAGCACTATCATCAACCTTCGTGAATAGGGAAACATTAGGGAAAGTGGTCGAGGAAGCCTGAAGAGAGTGCCCCATAGTGGTCTCTGAGACCCCACACATTCCAAAGA
>NW_023197333.1:0-743 GCF_002007445.2 Ailuropoda melanoleuca
TAGGACGAGGAGATGGGGGGCCGTGAGGAGAGGCGGCCCGGCAAGCGTGTGTGTGTGCGTGTGTGTGCGCGTGCGGGCGCGCGTAAGGAGAGCCTGAGAACGAGGACTCGCCCGGCAGGGAGCAAGGCAAGGCCTGCGGGCGGCTGGAGGAGCCAGGTCGGAGGGCGAGTGTGAAGAGAAGGAGGAGGAGCGCCGGGAAGGCCTGGGTCTCGGAGGGCCCGGCGGGTGTGTGAGGGAAGGAGGCGGAGACCGCGAGGCCCAGGAGCTGGGGCGCAGGGTCTCCTAGCTCGCCGAGCGGCTCTTGAGCAGCAGCGTCGTCCCGCTCCCCGCCCGCCGGCGCCGCAGCTCCTCGCAGACGCGGGCCCCCGCCCCCAACTGAAGCAGCCCAGGCCTCGCTGGGCCCAAGGCCCCGCCCGGCCCGGGAAGGAGGAAGGCGGTGCCGCGCTCTCGGCTTCGGCTTCTCTGCTCTGGCCTCGGGAATTTACGGCCCCACCGTGTGGCGCAGCGCCCCGCTCCGGCGGCGGAGGGAACAACTGAGTCCAGACCGGTGTTCCAGGGGCCGGGCCACGCTGTAGGGAGGGAGCGGGGCTTGGATCTCGGCGGGGAACGTGGGGGGAACTAACGGATCGGTCGGCAAATAGGAGGGGCAGAAACGCTAGTGGAGCATGAAAACCCCCCGTTGTCTCCGAGAGTGGCACGTTCCAAACGCCTCCTGTCCTCCCTCCCCCACACAGAGAGCCAGC
>NW_023197334.1:0-2922 GCF_002007445.2 Ailuropoda melanoleuca
AAGAAATGAGACCCACTTCAACACGGAAATGAATCTCTTTGACTAAGGATATCACACTTTCCCGACCGAGTCTGCCGTGTCAAAGACTCTCATTTCTGCTGTCCTGGTGACATGAACAGAGTCGATTTCTCAAGTGTTTCCAGAACATGTCAACTCTAGAAGCAATAGTTGCTTACGGATGACCATGCTCATGTCTATTTACCTATTTAAATATTTATTTATGTAAATATTTATAAGATTTGGATTTTTCATATAATATGTGCACCTTTACATGGCAGATTATAATAAAATATATTTTAAATATACAATAACTTGACCGTTTTTCCTCTTTATTGAACTTTTACTATGGAAAGTATTTTTAAAGGGTAACACCAAGTCTAATTGTGCAACTTGATTGGAAATTGGATGACAGAATGCATTTACCTATCATACAATATTAACATCGGAAATAACCACGGACTTCCTCTAAGACAACTTGCTTGTTGCCCTTAGGCTATAGGACATAAGAAATACAGTTCCTGATATCTATATTTTTGGCTGTTGTAGGCATAAGAGTCTGAAAACAATCCTCATACTTAGTGTTATATGAAAAAGGGAAGGAAGTGAATTCTCTCACCTGCGGCTAGAATGGAGGTGAGGAAGTACACATGAAAGCTGTGGACCCCTCGACAGGGGACTGGTAGACGTGGAGGCACAAATGTCCGGTGTCAGGGGAGAGGTGAGCCGGCATTTGACAAGAAACACCACGGCTGAGGTCCATATCTAGCAGGGAAAGCCAGAAACAGAGGTGGTCCTGCGGGGAGACTGTGTAGTCTGAGAAACAGACATAAACTTGATTCTGAGGCTCTCCAACCGTTAAAGGGAGGGGACCAAAGAGCCACAGGGGAGACAGTGGACTCATGGCCATACAGTACAGGAGTAACCAGAGAGGTTGCTGATGAGCGTATCTAAGGAAACAAATGTGCTTTGGGGAGCATCAGTGGATTACTGGAAGATGTGGATTGAAACTGCCTGCTAAGTCAGACTAGGTGCCTTTGCTGCCTTTCATGAGAGTCGGTCTGGTGGAATGCATAAGCAGAGACCACAATGGAGCAGGTGGGAGCAGGAATAAGAGAAGTCAGCACCTCTGAAGTGGAGAAGAATACAGCATGGGATCTGGGAATAATGTGGGTTGGTTTTTCTGTGCATAATTTGCCTTTTTATGTCATTTCTTTCTTCCTGGGTCATTCACGAAATTGATGTTCTGGCAAATCATATTAATGTGTTTAATATTGTATTCAGACTGAATCATGACTTAACTGCGTACAATGGTGTATCTTGTCCTGATTCCTACTACCTTGTGTATCGGCGAGCTGCTCAGCTTTAAGAACTCCCTGGCAGGAATAGATAACTCATTCAATCCTTCATCCAATTATCTATCACTACTGACAAAATAATGGTTCCTGGAATTATTGGCTTTATTAATTAGGTTCCTTAACTCCTCATCGTGACCCTGTTTACTACAGCGGCTTTATACCACATTTCGTTTTCTAAAGAGCTTGTTATGATAAGAATTCTTTTCTGTTACTCACTGGTAATGTTGCCTAATTTTATGAATGTCACAATTTTTAGTGGATCCCCAAATAACAAAATTCTCAAGCACATAAAGACTGACAGACTTTCTGCAAAAATGAGAATGGGAAGCTGGTCAAGCCTTCTCTTAATATTTAAAGCAAAGAAAAATAATTGGCCAAAATCAGCTGAAAATACAACAGAATCATGGAAATCTGTGAAAAGAGTGAGTTGTGTATAATTCAAGAGTAAAAAGAGACTTAACAATTATGACATAATATCGTGAATATTAAGTGAACTCATGCCCTTTAAAGACACCTAGCATCACATGTTCCATAGAGGAATGACTTAAATTGTGGTAGCTATCATCTTATTTTTCTTTTACAGCTGTATATGAGAATATTGTTTGTCTCTTTCTACAAAATTATTCAGAACTCTGTGTCCTACGCTTCAGTAACTGAATTCCAAAGGGGAGACTAACAATTGTTCAGGAGTTTAAGAAGAAACTGAACAATAGGGACACCTGTGTAGCTCAATTGGTTGAGCATCCGACTCTTGATCTCAGCTCAGGTCTTGATCTCAGACTGTGAGTTCAAGCCCCACGTTGGGCTCCATCCTGTGTGTGGAGCCTACTTAAAAAAAATGAAAAAATTGAAAAGTAAGAGCCGTCATGACAAAATAAATATATTCACAACTCAAGGTGAAATGATTACAATTGGGTCTTTCGTCTACTTAGACAACACAAACGTTCACCTCAGCATCTGAGGGCTGCTGACACTTTTAATACCTGGTCAGGAGAGGAGGAGGTCAGCACTGAGAGCTCGCGTCCCCGCAGAAACACTCCAGGGGCGAGGGCAAGGATCTAGTGGCAGTAATGGCTTTGCTCACAAGGAAACCAGCCCCTGCACAGTTGGGGAACCTAAAGTCCTCAGGACATGCTGAGCCCGCCCTCAAGGAGTCAGTCCCGGAGAGCCTGGGTGCAAGACACTCAGTCACTCCAGAAGAAAAATGTTCCTAGAGGTGGTAACTACCTTGTCTCTGAGGTGTGCCTGGGAAAACACAATCTTCACACCTCCATATCCAGACAAGAACCAGGCCTCCTGCTGGGGGCACCAGCACAGTCTGAGGAGCAGTGTAGACCGGTTACAAAATGACCCAGAGAAAGGANGATCCTGAGTCCCAAGGGACCCATCACTGAGGGACCTGCATCGATTATTTCTCGAATGAAGAGGAACATCGGAGATACTCTTGCACTCATTACCATAAGCCTCTGTTGTGACTATAACAGTGAATAAAGCCCAGTCCTGGTTCTAGAGAGCGTCTTACCATAGCTGGTCTGGTCAGTACCGAACAAGATACAAATCCGTCGAG
>NW_023197335.1:0-708 GCF_002007445.2 Ailuropoda melanoleuca
CTGAATGAATAGAAAGAGATTACAATAGCTTAATACAAGAAGATATGCCCTGATATTATATATTCTTAAATTATATGTTAAACCTCCTTACAGGAGGCAGAGGAATCTATATAGTCTTGCAGTAATGCTTTTTGATGTATTTAGAAATTGATATAGAACAAACTACTTGCCACAAGCACACACTTTGAACATAGATCAAAAATTCAGTCATATGTAAAAAAGCACTTTGGCTCCTTAGCATCCTCCTCTGAGAGAACTTCCCCATGGATGGAATAATGATAAAGAAATTCCAATCGATGAATAGCATGCAGAAGAAATATAGGCAAAGTAGAGGCCGAGGTTGAAGTGAAGGGCATTGTTTTAGGTTTGGTCATGCAGAGGAAAACCAGGTCATGAGCCTTCAGATTGGAGAACATAAAGACCCCAGTCCTCTATGGGGGCACATTTTTAACAATGTCCAAAACAGAAACTGGGTTTGCAATGCCNTGGGTTTGCAATGCCTGACAGCTATGCAATTTGTAGGGCCCACTTTAAGAAAAGTGATATAATACGCAAACAAAATTAGGTAATAAATGGCACTTTTATACAGTGATAATTCTAATTACAAGATTTCTGAAGCTTGCAAACAACATAAACAAAAAATGCAGAAAAATAACAGAATTAAAACTATTATTTAACTCTCTGACCAGCCTCTATATTCCTTTTATT
>NW_023197336.1:0-879 GCF_002007445.2 Ailuropoda melanoleuca
TTATATTCTCACCTCAAGAAACTGGAACAGCAACAGAGAGACAGGACTAATCCACGCACGAGGAAGCAGTTCACCAAGATCAGAGCAGAAATCAATGAATTAGAAAACAGAAGTACAGTAGAGCAGATCAACAGGACTACAAACTGGTTCTTTGAGAGAATCAATAAAATTGCAGACCACTGCCAAGACTTATCCAAAAGAAAAGAGAAAGGACCAAAATTAATAAAATTATGAATGAAAAAGAAGAGGTCACGACCAACAACAATGAAATTGGAAGGATTATTAGAAACTTTTATCAACAGCTTTATGCCCATAAATTAAGCAATCTGAAAAAGATGGAGGCCTTCCTGGAAACCTATAAACTTCCAAGACTGAAACAGGAATAAATTGATTTCTTAAACAGGCCAATTAATTATGAAGAGATTGAGTCAGTGATAAACAACCTTCCAAATAACAAAACTCCAGGCGTGGATGGTTTTCCTGGGGAATTCTACCAAACATTCAAAGAAGAAATAATACCTATTCTCCTAAAGATCTTTCAAAAAATAGAAACAGAAGGAAAGCTACCAAACTCATTCTATGAGGCTAATATTACCTTGATCCCCAAACCAGGCAAAGACCCCCTCAAAAAGGAGAATTACAGACCGATTTCTCTAATGAATATGGATGCCAAAATCCTCAACAAGATCCTTGCTAATAGAATCCAACAGTACATTAAAAGGATTATCCATCATGACCAAGTGGGATTCATACCTGGGATGCAAGCATGGTTCAACACTCGCAAATCAATCAATGTGATANTTCACAAGTCGATCAGCGTGATACATCATATTAACAAGAAAAGACTCAGGAGCCATATGATCCTCTCAATTGATGCAG
>NW_023197337.1:0-5579 GCF_002007445.2 Ailuropoda melanoleuca
AAAAAAAAAAGGACAAAGGTGGTGGCATCACAATTCAAGACTTCAAGCTCTATTACAAAGCTGTAATCATCAAGACAGAATAGTGCTGGTACAAAAACGGACACATAGATCAATGGAACAAAATAGAGAACCCAGAAATGGACCCTCAACTCTATGATCAACTAATCTATGACAAACCAGAAAAGAATATCCAATGGAAAAAAAAGACACTCTCTTCAACAAATGGTGTTGGGAAAATTGGGCAGCCACATGCAGAAGGATGAAACTGGACCACTTTCTTACACCATACACAAAAATAGACTCAAAATGGTTGAAAGACCTAAATGTGAGTCAGGGATCCATCAAAATCATAGAGGAGAACACAAGTAGCAACCTCTTCGACCTCAGCCACAACAACTTCTTCCAAGACACATTGCCAAAGGTAAAGGAAAGCAAGGGCAAAAATAAACTATTGGGGTTGGAATTAAGATGACGGAGGAGTAGGGGACCCCTTTTTCAGCCGGTCTCCTGAGTCGAGCTGGATAGGTACCAGACCAGCCTGAACATCCACGGAATCAGCCTGAGACGCAGGAAGACACATCTGGATCGCTACATATGAACATCTCCAGCACTGAGTATTGAGGAACGAAGCAGGGAGCCATGAAACCGCGCACAGATATTGGAAGATAAACGGAAGAGGGAGGGTGCCACCGCATTTGGGCGCCGGGAAGCGGTAGCCACCTGTCCAGGGGAGCTGGCGGAATCACGGACCGGAAACTGCAAGAGAGCAGACTGAGACTGTGAGCCAGGGAACGCATGCCACCAGACTGAAACAGAGCTCCAATGTGCTCACTGGAACCAGACTGAGACCAGGAGCTCTGGGAGCACACGGGGGCAGCTGGTGGCTGGTGGTGTTAGAAACACAGAGAACGGGGCACCTGGGTGGCACAGCGGTTGAGCGTCTGCCATCAGCTCAGGGCGTGATCCCGGCATTATGGGGTCGAGCCCCACATCAGGCTCCTCCACTGTGAGCCTGCTTCTTCCTCTCCCACTCCCCCTGCTTGTGTTCCCTCTCTCATTGGCTGTCTCTATCTCTGTTGAAAAAATAAATAAAATCTTAAAAAAAAAAAAGAAAGAAAGAAACACAAAGGACAGAGATGCAACAGCCCTGGAAATGAGGGCTGGGATGCCGGGTGTGGGGCTCACAACCCGGGACGCTGCAGGGTAGAGCAGAACCAACAGAAATAGAGTTAAAGTGGCCAGAACATCAGTGGAGAACAGTCCGCGATCCCTCTGTTCTGCGACTGAGGCTGAGATTTGGCCACTGCTGCTCTGACACTCAGAAGAGGCACAGCAAAACCCAGGGAAAACCGCCAGAGAACAAAAGCCTGGAAATACCTGCCCACAGTGTGCCCATCCCCATCCCCCCTCGAAGGGGACACGGACACTCTACCCAAACAGGGTTGACTGAGTATCGGTGTGGGAGGCCCCTCCCCCAGAAGGCAGGCTGAAAAATCAAGAAGCCCACATTCCTAAGATCCCTATAAAACAAGGGTGCATGGCCTGGGTCCCAGTCAATAATTTCGGCTCTGGACGACCCCGGGACATCTCCTCATCAGAATGACAAGAAGGAGAAATCCCCCCCAGCAAAGAAAAGACAATGAGTCTGTGGCCTCTGCCACAGAACTAATGGATATGGATATAACCAAATTATCAGAAATGGAATTCAGAGTACCAATGGTCAAGATGAAGTGTAGACTTTATAAAAGTATTAACAAAAATGTTAATGAGAATAAAGAATCTCTAAGGGCGGAAATGAGAGTGAATCTGGTAGAAAATAAAAATTCTATAAGCCAAATGAAGTCAAAACTAGAGGCTCTGATGGCCAGGGTGAATGAGGCAGAAGAACGTATCGGCGAATTGGAGGATGGGTTAGTAGAAGAGAAAGCTAAAATAGAATCTGGACTCAAAAAAATCCACACTCAAAAATGTAGGTTATGGGAGATGACTGACTGAGTGAAACGTTCCAATGTCAGAATCATTGACATCCCCGAGGGCGTGGAGAAAAACAGAGATCTAGAAGAGATATTTGAACAAATTGTAGCTGAAAACTTTCCTAATCTAGCAAGGGAAATACACATTCGTGTCCAAGAGGCAGAGAGGACCCCTCCCAAGCTCAACCATGACAAACCTACACCACGTCACATCAGAGTGCAATTCGCAAATATTAGATCCAAGGATACAGTATTGAAAGCAGCCAGGGCAAAGAAATTTCTCATGTACCAAGACAAAGATATCAGAATTATGTCAGACCTGTCTACATAGACCTGGAATGAGAGAAAGTGTTGGGGGGCATTTTAAAGCTCTTTCAGNTAAATATTAGATCCAAGGATACAGTATTGAAAGCAGCCAGGGCAAAGAAATTTCTCATGTACCAAGACAAAGATATCAAAATTATGTCAGACCTGTCTACATAGACCTGGAATGAGAGAAAGTGTTGGGGGGCATTTTAAAGCTCTTTCAGAGAAAAACATGCAGCCAAGGATCCTTTATCCAGCAAGGCTGTCATTCAGAATGGATGGAGAAATAAAGACCTTCCAGAATCGCCAGTCATTGACCAATTTCGTAACCACAAAACCAGCCCTACAGGAGATATTAAGGGGGGTTATATAAAAGTAAAAAGCCCCCAAGAGTGATACAGAACAGAAAGGCACAATCTGTAGAAACAAGGATTTTACTGGCAACATGACATCATTAAAATCTTATCTCTCAATAATCAGCCTCAATATAAATGGTCTAAAAGCTCCCATAAAACACCACAGGGTTTCAGATTCCATAAAAAGACATGACCCATCCATTTGCTGTCTACAAGAGACTCATTTTGAAGCTAAAGATACATCCAGACTGAAAGTAAAGGGATGGAACACCATCTTTCACGCCAACGGACCTCAAAAGAAAGCTGGGGTAGCAACTCTCATATCAGACAAATTGGATTTTAAACTAAAGCCTATAGTTAGAGACACAGAAGGGCACTATATTATTCTTAAAGTATGTATCCAACAAGAGGATATAACAATTATAAATATCTATGCCCCCAACAGGGGAGCACCAAGATACACAAGCCAATTCTTAACCACAATAAAGAGACATATAGATAAAAATACATTAATAGTAGGGGACCTCAACACTCCACTATCAGAAATAGACAGATCACCTAAGCAGAAAATCAACAAGGAAACAAGTGCTTTGAATGCCATACTCAACGAGTTGGACCTCATAGATATATATAGAACACTATACCCCAGAACCAAAGAATACTCATTCTATTCTAATGCCCATGGAACATTCTCAAGAATAGACCATGTTCTGGGTCACAAAACAGGTCTCAACTGATACCAAAAGACTGAAATTATTCCCTGCATATTCTCAGACCACAATGCTTTGAAAGTGGAACTCAACCACAAGGAAAAATTTGGAAGAAACTCAAACACTTGGAGACTAAGAACCTTCCTGCTCAGGAATGACTCAATAAACCAGGAAATCAAAAAACAATTTAAACAATTTATGGAGACCAACGAGAATGAAAACACAACGGGCCAAAACCTATGGGATACTGCAAAGGCAGTCCTAAGGGGGAAATACATAGCCATCCAAGCCTCACTCAAAAGAATAGAAAAATCTAAAATGCAGTTTTTATATTCTCACCTCAAGAAGCTGGAGCAGCAACAGAGGGACAGGCTTAACCTATGCACGAGGAAGCAGTTGACCAAGATTAGAGCAGGAATCAATGAATTAGAAACCAGGAGTACAGTATAACAGATCAACAGAACTAGGAGCTGGTTCATTGAGAGAATCAATAAAATTGGTAGACTACTGGCAAGACTTATCCAAAAGAATAGAGAAAGGACCCAAATTAATAAAATTATGAATGAAAAGGGAGAGGTCACAACCAACACCAATGAAATTGGAAGGATCATTAGAAACTTTTATCAACAGCTTTATGCTAATAAATTAAGCAATCTGAAAGAGATAGAGGCCTTCCTGGAAACCTATAAACTACCAAGACTGAAACAGGAAGAAATTGAGTTTTTAAACAAGCCAATTAATTATGAAGAGATTGAGTCAGTGATAAACAACCTTCCAAATAACAAAACTCCAGGCCCGGATGGTTTTCCTGGGGATTTCTACCAAACATTCAAAAAAGAAATAATACCTATTCTCCTAAAGCTATTTCAAAAAATAGAAACAGAAAGAAAGCTACCAAACTCATTCTATGAGGCTAATATTACCTTGATCCCCAAACCAGGCAAAGACCCCCTCAAAAAGGAGAATTACAGACCGATTTCCCTAAGGAATATGGATGCCAAAATCCTCAACAAGATCCTGTCTAAGAATCCAACAGTACATTAAAAGGATTATCCATCATGACCAAGTGGGATTCATCCCTGGGATGCAAGGGTGGTTCAACATTCGCAAATCTATCAGTGTCTTAGATTTTATCCAGAAGGAAAAATCCAAAAATCATATGATTCTCTCAATAGATGCAGCAAAAGCATTTGACAAAATGCAGCATCCTTTCCTGGTTAAACCCTTCAGACTGTAGGGATAGATGGTACATTCCTCAATCTCATAAAAACCAACTATGAAAAGCCTACTGCAAATATTATTCTCAATGGTGAAAAGCTGGAAGCCTTTCCCTTAAGATCAGGAACACGACAAAGATGCCCACTCTCACCACTATTATTCAACATAGTACTAGAAGTCCTTGCAACAGCAATCAGACAACAAAAAGGTATAAAAGCTATCCAAATCGGCAAAGAAGAAGTCAAAATGTCTCTCTTCACACATGACATGATACTCTATATGGAAAACCCAAAAGAATCAACTCCCAAACTATTAGAAGTTATGGAGCAATTCAGTAATGTGGTGGGATACAAAATCAATGCTCAGAAATCAGTGGCATGTCTATACACGAATAATGAGACTGAAGAAAGAGAAATTAGGGAAACCATCCCATTTACAATAGCACCAAAAACCATACGTTACCTTGGAATTAACCAGAGATCTATATTCTAGAAACTATAAATCACTCTTGAAAGACATCGAGGAAGACACAAAAAGATGGAAAAATATTCCATGCTCATGGATCGGAAGAATTAACATAGTTAAAATGTCCATGCTACCCAGAGCAATCTACACTTTCAATGCTATCCTGATCAAAATACAAATGGCATTTTTCAAAGAACTGGAACAAACAGTCCTTAATTTTGTATGGAACCAGAAAAGGTCCCGAATCACCAAGGAATTGTTGAAAAGGAAAAAAAAGCTGGGGGCATCACAATGCCAGATTTCGAGCTGAACTACAAAGCTGTGATCACAAAGACAGCATGGTACTGGCACAAAAACAGACACACAGACCAATGGAATAGAACAGAGAACCCAGAAATGGACCCTCGGCTCTTTGGGCAACTAATCTTTGATAAAGCAAGAAAAAACATGTGGTGGAAAAAAGACAGTCTCTTCAATAAATGGTGCTGGGAAAATTGGACAGCTACAAGCAAAAGAATGAAACTTGACCACTCTCTCACACCATACACAAA
>NW_023197337.1:5756-6083 GCF_002007445.2 Ailuropoda melanoleuca
GATAAAATGAACATGTGGGACTTCATCAAGATAAAAAGCTTCTGCACAGCCAAGGAAACAGTCAAAAAAACTAAGAGGCAGCCCACGGAATGGGAGAATATATTTGCAAATGATACTACAGATAAAGGAATGGTATCCAAGATCTACAAAGAACTTCTCACTCAATACACAAGAAACAAATAAACAAATCATAAAATGGGCAGAAGATATGAACAGACATATCTGTTGAAGACATACAAATGGCTAACAGACACACGAAAAATGTTCAAAATCATTAGCCATCAGGGAAATTCAAATCAAAACCACACTGAGATACCACCTTACACC
>NW_023197338.1:0-957 GCF_002007445.2 Ailuropoda melanoleuca
CTGACCCTCTTAATGGTACTCGGAGCCAGAGTGAGAGGACCTCCCCCTGCAGGCTGCCAGTGCTCCCCAGTACCACATCCTTTAATTACGTTGCTATTTTTGCTCCCTGGTGCGATGATAGTTGAAGTCGAGTTGCTAAGGGCAACAAACATACCTTTGTTTTTCCATCTTGATCTACTCCCCTCAAAAAAAGTACAAAAAAAGATCTTTTAAAAGGTGCGGGGTGAAAAGTCCCCAGAAGAAGAAAAATGCCCCCAAACTATACTCTTATGTAATGCAATCATAATTATAAAAAATCTCCGTTCAACAATTTGCATAATTTTTTTTCAGCTGCCATATTAACAGATTTTAAAGGTTTTTGCTTCTTAGTCATTTTAACTTTGTATTTTGGAGTTCTGAGGGGGGAAGAATCTTCAAGACACGGAAACATAAAAAGACTGATTTCTAGGCTCTGTGATGATTTGCAATCCACGTTATTTGAGGCAGTAGGAAGGACAACCCGTAGCTTATCACAGCACTCTGAAGGTGAGGCTGATGGGGGGTCCTAGGTTTGACCATCAGTTACTCCTTCTTGCATGCTCACATTCAGTCAATCTCTAAATCTTACAGCCTGTAACTTCAAACTATTTCTCACATCTAACCTTTCCTGTCCATTTTTTTTCAAAGATTTTATTTATTTGACAGAGAGAGACACAGTGAGAGAGGGAACACAAGCAGGGGGAGTGGGAGAGGGAGAACCAGGCTTCCTGCCTGGGATCACGCCCTGAGCCAAAGGGAAACCCTTAACCAACTGAGCCACCAAGGCGGCCCTTTCCTGTCCATTTTTTAACCAACAGCCTTGGTTTCCCTGACTTCCAATATTGCCTCAATGCCCCAATCCATTCTTCCCAAAGCCAGCAATCAGATCATACCCCTCACTGTATAAAATGCTCCAGGGGCTTTTCTTTGTCTGGAAAG
>NW_023197339.1:0-211 GCF_002007445.2 Ailuropoda melanoleuca
CTGCACAGACACTTGCTGCCTCACCTGCTGTCAGTGTGCCATACTCATGAGTTCTCCTGAGGATTAGCCCATTCCACGCCTGCTGGTCTCAGCTCTGGGGTCAGAGAAAATATTGTTAAATCTGTGCAACTCCTTTATCAGCCGCTAGGTGCACAGCTGTGATAGCGCACTACACACATCCCCTGTGCAGGCCCAGCCACATGCCCCCACT
>NW_023197339.1:357-625 GCF_002007445.2 Ailuropoda melanoleuca
AGAGTTCCCCAAAGAGCTAACACCACAGAGAGCAAACACAGCTCACAACAGGTAAAGAGTCAGTGCAGAAGACTGCCCTGAAAAGAAAAGTGACTCAGACACAACAGCAGGGCATATGCAATACAAAAGATACTTTCCTGAAGTGCCAGGTTCTGATGAACAGGGGACACTAACACTGCAGGGCACCCCAGAACCTCTTCTTTATAAAGTCACTACTTTCAAGAGCAGAAGACATAGCTGACTTTCTTAACATGGAGAAACAGACACA
>NW_023197340.1:0-1092 GCF_002007445.2 Ailuropoda melanoleuca
TGTGTTTCTGCTACAGAGCTCCTAAAACTCTTAGAATTTCTCAAGTGATGAAAGAAATAAAAGCATTTTTTAATATATCAGTGTGTTGACTTTTGGGAAGCACCCAGCGATGGGGGCTGGTTGCTAGGAGAATGAACCATTTGACTGGAGGGTTGGATCTTTTAGTCCCATCCCCCTGACCTCAGGAGAAGGGAGAGGGCCTGGAGGTTGAATCAATTGTCAGTGGCCAATGATTTAAACAGTCATACCTGTGTAATGAGGCCTGTGTAAATATCCAAAAGGACTGGGTTTGAAGAGTTTCTGGGTTGGTCAGCACTTGGATATCTGAAAGAGTGGTGTGCCTGGAGAGAGTGTGGAAGCTCTGTGCCCCTTTCCCACTTACCTTGCCCTGTAGATCTCTTCCAGCTGGTTCTTCCTGAGTTGTATCCTTTGATAGGAAAGCTGAGATTTAGTAAAATGCTTTTTCTGAGTTCTGTGAGCTGTTTTAGCAAATTAAACAAGCCCAAGGAGGGGAGAATTAGTTATTGGGAACCTCTGATTTAGTAGGCAGAAGTACAGGCGACTACCTGGGCATGTGACTGACTTTTGAAGTATGTGAGGGGAGAGGTGGAGGAAGGAGGCTCAGTCTTTGGACTGACCCCTTAACCTATGGAATCTTATGCCATCTCCAGGTAGCAAGTGTCAGAATTGAGTTGAGTTAGACACCCAGCTGGTGCCCAAAGAATTCTTGTTGGTAATGTGGCAGGAAAACCTGTACCCACACATCGGAATTTGGTCTCAGGACACTATTAGCANAAACCTGTACCCACACATCGGAATTTGGTCTCAGGACACTATTAGCATGCAGAGATTTTTTTTTTTTAAACAAGATACAAAAAGCACTAGCTATGAAATTAAAGTAAGAATTTTATTCCTCAAAAAGCACTTTGAGAGAGAGAAGAGGAAACCACAGAGTATTCGTGGTGTACAGGATATATAAAGAATTCCTATATTTCTTCTTAGAAAAATATAGATAAATCTTTTCTTTTATGAGGTCACAAAGATCTGTGGAATAAATGAACCCTGATAACATCTCAAGAATCTCTAGTGATG
>NW_023197341.1:0-814 GCF_002007445.2 Ailuropoda melanoleuca
TAAATTTTCTGCTATGGAGACTTCACTGATATTTATGACTTGTGTTATTCTATGTATTTATTTATTTTTTTGGATTTATTTATCCTACAGTTGGAATTTTGTACCTTTGGAGCATTTTCAGCCATTTTGCCCATCACCCACCCCACCCAGCAAACCACCAATCTGTTCTGTGTATCCATGAGTTGTTTATTTACTTATTTATTTTTAGAGTCCACCTATAAATAAGCTTGTGCCTTTCTCTGTCTGACTTCACATCATGCCCTCAAGGCCAGGTCCGTCCATGTTGCCACAAATGGCAGGGTTGCCTTTTTTATGACTAATAATATTCTATTGTGTATCCACGTGTTTCAGCCGCCCCCAACGTCCACAGCTTCACTGAATCTGTTACCCAAATATATGGATAGCATGTCAGATTTTGAAAAGTACTCTATTAGCCCAATGACCCATGCATCATCTTCCCAACAACTGCTAATGTTTTTCTTTTTTTTTTGAAGATTTTATTTATTTATTTGAGAGAGAGAGAGAGAGAGAGAGAGAGAGACAGCCAGCAAGAGAGGCAACACAAGCAGGGGGAGCAGGAGAGGAAGAAGCAGGCTCATAGCGGAGGAGCCTGATGTGGGGCTTGATCCCACAATGCCGGGATCACGCCCTGAGCTGAAGGCAGATGCTTAACGACTGAGCCACCCAGGCTCCCCAACAACTGCTAATGTTGACATCATTATTATCGCTATGCCTACTTCAGGAATAGGCTCTAGAGAAGTTAGTATGTGCTTGCTCACAAATGATCAGTAGTCAGTGTAAGTTCCAGCTTACC
>NW_023197342.1:0-616 GCF_002007445.2 Ailuropoda melanoleuca
TACAGAAAAGAATGCAGCCCTGAAGACACCTTAATTTTAACCCCATGAGACCTGTGTCAGATTCTGACCTACCTACATCAGTGTAAGATAATAAATTTGTGTTGTTTAAGCCACTAAGACTGTGGTCATTTGTTAAGGCAGCAATAGAAAACTAATAGAAATGTCTTCAAAATTCAGTTAGTTTCTATGTACCTTTTCTTGGGCAACTGCTAGAGAATGTGGTCTTTCAAAATAAAGGCGTAAAGTTAAAAAAAAAAAAAAGAGGAAGACAGGGATCTAGGAAACTGCAAGACCTAGCCACTGGGTAGAGGTGAAGGGGGATCCTGGGAAAGCAGGTGTTCTACAGACAGAAAGATCTGCTAGTCCCGGGAAGATCTGCTAGTCCCGGGAGGAGCAGCTNAGATCTGCTAGTCCCGGGAGGAGCAGCTGACAGCCCAGAAGGTATGGAGGAGAGGGGTTGGCAGACACTCCATGTGCATGGTCAGGTCACAAAGGGGGTTTTAACTCTTCTGAAAAATTAGGAAGGAATTAGTGATAGTGACATCGAAAAGTAAGCCAGAAACAAAGAGGAAGTTTTAACTGCAGAAGAGCAAGGTTGTTTGTAAAAAGGAAATAT
>NW_023197343.1:0-602 GCF_002007445.2 Ailuropoda melanoleuca
GATCTTGTTCAGGCAGACATGTGCACAGAGATAGCTTTCAGTGATTGATTAAGGAGTGGTCTAGTTCTGACCAATGAGACATGAAGGACTAGTCTTTAGAAGGCTTCTGGGAAAGGTTTTTCTCCCTAAAAAGAGGAAATGAGAGGTAAATGGCCCCTTGTATACTTCACCCTTTCCTCCTGTTTGGGACACTATTTTGTGAGGGTATGATGTTTGGAGTTGTGGCATCCATCTTGTGACCATGAGACACAGGGTCACGAGAAGCACAGAGACATGGATTCAGCACTGTGACATTATGGAGGAACTAAACAAACCCCAGATCCCTTACCTTTCAACTTGTTATGTGAGAGAATTAAATGACTTGCTTGCTTAAGACACAATTAATTGGGAAAAAAAGACACAAGATGGATCTTTTGATATTTGCAGCTGAAGGCATTCTTAACNATTGGGAAAAAAAGACACAAGATGGATCTTTTGATATTTGCAGCTGAAGGCATTCTTAACCGATATATCTTGTGAATAAACTTTTTATTTTGAGATGAAAATTTGAGATATTGTAGAACACACACACACACATATATATATATATATTTTTTTTTTTT
>NW_023197344.1:0-702 GCF_002007445.2 Ailuropoda melanoleuca
TAATTAGATTCCTACAGAGAAATGACAACCATTCACTTCAACTAATTAATCATAAAGTCTTTTTTTTTTTTAAAACTCAACTCTATTAGGACATCTATTAGTAAAAACCACTCTTCAGAAAAAAATCTAGAGATCCTGTATGCTGTATGCTGGACATATTTCTTCAACCATAAAGCAGTAAAGTATTTTAACAGAACAAATGTGTACGTAAATTGTTTTAACTACATGAAATGTTTTAGTTCTGATTCATGTTTTTAAAAAATGTCAATAGATTCCCACAGTCCATTCAACAAAAGAATACTAATACACTGGATTATAAAGTTAACCAGGGCTTTATTATTCTCTTCAGACTAGAGGAGAAAAGTGTCCTGCTTTCTCCAATCTTGAAATTATTTTCCAATTTCAGAACTCTTTTTTGCCTATGGGTAAGAAAAATTCACGTGCAGAAAAGCTAGACCACCATCAACATAAGACAGCTAACAGCAAGACTTTACCAGNCTACCAGAAACTGTACATTACAACAGCAAAAACCAACATATCAGACACTGAACCCCACACCATATTATTTTGAAATTCAAATGTAAATGCTTTTCAAAATGGCAAAGACTTTTCAATTTACCATAATTCTCATGATGTTACATATTTATGATTATTCCTAGATCTTATGAATAACTACATGTGACTACTGCATTAAAAACATGT
>NW_023197345.1:0-589 GCF_002007445.2 Ailuropoda melanoleuca
GCCTCTATTTAATTTGTTAGATAATATTTAATAGATCATTAAAATGTAGGAATGAAGAATAGTTTTTTTTTCTTCAAAACAGTCCTAATACTTTAAGCAATATGAAGTGTGAGGTTTGATAAAGTATGAGGATAAATATTTTCCTCCTACTAACTAATATCCATGTAGTTTGTTTTCTATTTATGTTCTGGTATTATATGTATAGTATATGCTTTAAAAGAAAAATGTGAGGTTTTTTAGATCCAAACTGTCTGTAATGCCACCACAAAAGGATAATGCAATTTTTGCCAAAGTTTGAATACCTATAATAATGCTCCATCAAATTTCCATATATCATAATCATAACTAAAAGTTAAAGCAAAGTAAATATTGAAGATCAGATGTATTTCTTTTAATGTATGATGTTGTCCATGGAAGACATGGTNCATGGAAGACATGGTTTTAATGAAAAAGTTTTAATTAGAAATCTGTTATACCGTTGTAAGAAATAACGTTAGATTCATCTTATAAATCTTGACGCTGCATATCAACTTTTAGTATTTTAAACTAATACTAAAAATATTGTATTCTGTTAAATAGACAAATTAGG
>NW_023197346.1:0-856 GCF_002007445.2 Ailuropoda melanoleuca
TTTCACATTCAAAAGGTCACTTGCATTTTATAAATACAAATAAACGGATATATCATCTAGTCAGAGAGATATTTCACCTATCAAGTCAGGGCCTCTGTCCAGTGCATTGTGAAACCTCCTAAATTCTCTGTGCTTCTTAGAGCAAGAGAAAGAAAGCAGAAAATGCTGTACCTGGTTGAGAGTGTATTTAGTAATATTTGCCAAGTAGCCAAGAGAGTTTGAAGAGAATCAAAGGCCCTATCAGGACATGGGACTGGGACTGGTGGATAATTTCAGTCTGTGGCCACTTAGGTGGAGAGTTTCTCTTCAGGCATGTAGAGTGGGGCAACAATGACAGGTGGGAGGCAGAGCCAGAGATAGGAGTTGTGAGCTCAGACTAGAGGAAAAGGGTCTGAAGAAGAGGGAGAATTTAGGACCTGGGGAAAATCAAACCATGTGGATCCTTGGTTAATACTTTTCAGTCATAGGGATGGGGAACTATGGGCAAGGTCTGATCCATAGATGGGATAGAGAAAGGTCCCAAAAGCTGGAATTTAGCCTAACAAGGTTGAGCCTCTGAAGGCAGAAATGCTGTGGGATGGGGACAAGATTGGTGTCCCCAGCCAAGGGAGAGGGGGAATTACCAAGGCAGAAGGGCTGCTTGTGAAGAATTAAGGCTTTCAGCAGTGAGTAGGACTAACAGCGAGCCACTCTCCATGCTAGTCCTGGGAGGGTTACCTTCTGTTTGCTTTTGTTCATTGTTAAGATGTGTCCTAGAGAAAGGGGCTGGACTGAGCCTGTGCTCGGGGTAGGTGTCAGATTTGTGAATGGGTGCAAACTGATGAGGGCAAGGCCCTCACAACTACTGGGTGATCTT
>NW_023197347.1:0-223 GCF_002007445.2 Ailuropoda melanoleuca
TATATGGACCACATCTTCTTAATACAGTCATCTGTTGAAGGGCATCTTGGCTCCTTCCACAATTTAGCTATTTTGGACAAATGCTGCGATGAACATTGGGGTGCATATGGCCCTTCTCTTCACTACGTATCTTTGAGGTAAATACCCAGTAGTGCAATTGCTGGATCATAGGGTAGTTCAATTTTTAACTTTTTAAGGGACCTCCACACTGTTTTCCAAAGTG
>NW_023197347.1:231-527 GCF_002007445.2 Ailuropoda melanoleuca
TACCAACTTGCATTCCCACCAACAATGTAAGAGGGATGCCCTTTCTCCACATAGGACATATAGATCCTAAGAATTGGAGGATGTGGACAGCTGGGACTAACTCCCCACTGCCCTGAAAGTATCCCCCATGTGTTGTGTTGCTCAACCAGGTGGGTGAAGGAGGAACCTGCATTTTCTTGAGTCCTGACTGAGTGACCTTCATGATGCTCTGCTGCAGAAATTCCTTCATGTCCATAAACTGCTTTGGCACTGGGCACCTGCACCACAGCTACAGAGCATTCCTCAATGGTCTCCTC
>NW_023197348.1:0-2414 GCF_002007445.2 Ailuropoda melanoleuca
AGAATTTTGATGGATTCCTGTCTCACATTGAGGTCTTTCATCCATTTGGAGTTTATTTTTTTTAATTTTTTAATTTTTTTATTTTTTTAAGGTTTTTCCCTCGCTTTTTTTTTTTTTAAGATTTTTTATTTATTTATTTGACAGAGATAGAGACAGCCAGAGAGAGAGGGAACACANTATTTTTTTATTTTTTTAAGGTTTTTCCCTCGCTTTTTTTTTTTTAAGATTTTTTATTTATTTATTTGACAGAGATAGAGACAGCCAGAGAGAGAGGGAACACAAGCAGGGGGGGTTTGGAAGGAAGNGAGTTTGGAAGGAAGAAGCAGGCTCATAGCGGAGGAGCCTGATGTGGGGCTCGATCCCATAACGCCAGGATCACGCCCTNTTCCTGTCTCACATTGAGGTCTTTCATCCATTTGGAGTTTATTTTTGTGTATGGTGTGAGAGAGTGGTCAAGTTTCATTCTTTTGCATGTAGCTGTCCAATTTTCCCAGCACCATTTATTGAAGAGACTGTCTTTTTTCCACCGGATGTTTTTTCCAGCTCTATCAAAGATTAGTTGCCCATAGAGCCGAGGGTCCATTTCTGGGTTCTCTATTCTGTTCCATTAGTCCATGTGTCTGTTTTTGTGCCATTACCATGCTGTCTTTGTGATCACAGCTTTGTAGTACAGCTCGAAATCCAGCATTGTGATGCCCCCAGCTTTGTTTTTCCTTTTCAACAGTTCCTTGGAGATTCGGGGCCTTTTCTGGTTCCATACAAATTTAAGGACTATTTGTTCCAGTTCTTTGAAAAATGTCCTCGGTATTTTGATCGGGATAGCATTGAAAGTGTAGATTGCTCTGGGTAGCATGGACATTGTAATTATGTTAATTCTTCCAATCCATGAGTATGGAATATTTTTCCATCTCCTTATGTCTTCCTCAATGTCTTTCAAGAGTGATTTATAGTTTCTAAAATATAGGTCCTTTACATCTCTGGTTAANTCTCTCTAAGCTGCAATTTCTTTAACTGCAAAATAAGGTTAATAATTCAGCTTACCTCATGGGGATTATTTTAAGAGTAAGTGAGATGATGAATTTAAAAAGCTTAGAACTATCCCTGGAACATGGTAAGCAGACAAAATATGTTAATTTCTTATTATTATCTTCTTGTTGGAGAATTTATTAGATTATGCTTTTGGAATCAATTCAGTTTCGGTTTTTGTTTCTGGCACCGACATATTGGGTGAACATGATTCTTATGTAGTGATCAGCTATGTTTTTGTGAAGCTTGAATGTGGCCTTCCTATTGCATAGTGTTGACTGTATTCCCTACTGAGTTCTACAGTGGTGTGGATGTTACAGGCTGTGCTCAGAGGCAATTTTATTTTTTAATATTATTTTATTTATAAAATAAAAGAGGGAGGCAGGGAAGGAGTAGAGGGAGGAGAGAGAGAATCTTAAGTAGGCTCCATGCTGGGTGTGATCTCAGAACCCTGAGATCATGACCTGAGCCGAAATCAAGAGTGGGACACTCAACCAACTGAGCTACCCAGGTGCCTTTTTTTTCTGGAAATTTTATAATTAGTAGAGGGTCCCCAAACAGTTGCTCCCCTGCTTCAGAGCCTTGAGTCTTAAAGACTAAGAAATCCTAGCTAAGTTTCAGAGGCCTTACTTGCTTGTAAGAGTTGACCCTGGATTGGTCTCAGCTTTCCAGCCTGGGCAAGTCTTCCAGTGAAGGTTGACTTCCCCAGTCATCAGATAGAATGTCCATGAGCTGTCAATTCTGAGTGACGACCTTAAAGAACCAAATAAAGTGTTTGGTTGTTAACCTCTCCCTAATATGCTCTGGTATCCCTGTACACATTCAAAATTCCTCAGACTAAAAAGTCTTGTGGCTCTAGGTTGCCTTAAGGGAAATTTTATTGTCTATAAGGTACATGGGCCTGTTTCTCCCAATAAAGTGTTCAAATGTCTGCCCCCCTCTCCAAACATTGTTCATTGTATCTGGTGGGATCTTGGTTCCCAGGGAGTAGACACTTGCCTTGTTTCTAATATGAAGTATCAGCCATAGTACAGTGGTCTCTATTCCAGGTTTGATCTCACATTGACCCCTACCTAATGTCTGTTTAATCATACTATGATTGAACATTTTTGTTTCCACAATTTTAACTTCCTATGTCATTATTCCTTAGTTCCTATCTCTGAGATCATAAAGTTTTTTTAACCTCAGGGTTGATGACTTCACATATATNTTCATATATATTTTTTTCACAAATAGTTATGATGGGATGCCTGGGTGGCTTAGTGGGTTAAGCATCTGCCTTCAGATCAGGTCATGATCCCAGGGTCCTGGGATCGAGTCCCATGTCCAACTCCCTTGCTCATTGGGGAATCTGCTTCTCCCTCTCCCTCTGCCCCTCCCGCCTGCTT
>NW_023197349.1:0-563 GCF_002007445.2 Ailuropoda melanoleuca
AAACCACAATAAGATATCACCTCACAATTGTGAGAATGGCTAAAATCAACAACACAAGAAACAACAGTTGTGAGGGTGTGGAGAAAAAGAAACCCTTGTGCACTGTGGATGGGAATGCAAACTGGGGCAGCTACGTGGAAAACAGTATGAAGACTCCTCAAAAAGTTAAAAATAGAACTACCATCTGGTCCAGTAATTGCAGTACTGGGTGTTTACCCAAAGAAGACAAAAATACTAATTTCAAAGAGATACATGCACTCTTGTAGCGATATTTACAATACCTAAGATATGGAAGCAGCCCAAGTGTCCCATCAATTGATGAATGGATAAAACATATGTGGTGTGTGTGTGTGTGTGTGTAAGTGTGTGTAACGGAATATTACTCAGCCATAAAAAAAGAACGAACTCTTGATTTGCTATGACATGAATNTATGACATGAATGGAGCTACAGAGTTATCACACTAAGCGAAATAAGTTAGAGAAAGACAAATACCATATGATCTCGCTCATTATGTGGAATTTAAGAAACAGAACAAATGAGCAAAAGGGGAAAAAAGAGAGA
>NW_023197350.1:0-724 GCF_002007445.2 Ailuropoda melanoleuca
TATCTCAGTGCAGTTCTAATAAACATTCCCTGATGAATAGTGTTGCTGACCATTTTTCCTGTGTCTGTTAGTCATCTGGTATGTCTTCTTTGGAAGATATTTATTCTAGACCTCTGTCCATTTTTTATTGGATTACTTTTTTTTTTGGTGTTGAGATGTGTAAGTTTTTTATATACTTTGGATATTAACACCCTTTTAGATATATCAGGTGTCCTGTGAGTAAGTTGATTCTGGATAAAAAAAGAAACCCAACAAAAAAGTGAAAGTGGCTGAGCTGGGCGTGCTCATTGCTCTCTTTAACTCACTAATCAAAGTCACAGCGAAGGGGGATGGAAAGAGAGAGACCAGGAATAGCACTCTGCTCAATGGTGCTCAGGCTGCAGCAGGTGCCACCTCACCTGGAGGGCCTGTGAAAACAGATTCCTGGGGCCCACCCCCAGCACTTGGAATTCAGTAGGTCAGGGTGGCACCCAGAACTTGTCCTTCTAACAAGTTCCTAGGTAAAGCTGATACTGCTGGTCCAGGGAACANGAATTGAAAACCAAAGATCCAGCTGAAGGCCTTGATGATGTAAAGATTAAGTGAGGTAAACAAAGGTACGCTTTGAACATTTACTTTCATTTAATGAGGCACTTAGATTAAAATAGCATCCGTTAATCCTTTCCCAGTGGGGAAACCAGAGTGAATCATTTCACAATGTTATGTATGTCAAATCACCACAATG
>NW_023197351.1:0-2642 GCF_002007445.2 Ailuropoda melanoleuca
CTCTCTCTCTTTCTTCTTCTGGGATCCCAATTATTCTAATATTGTTTCACACTATGGTATCACTTATCTTTCGGATTCTCCCCTTGTGCTCCAGTAGTTGTTTATCTCTCTTTTCTCAGCTTCTTTATTCTCCGTCATTTGGTCTTCTATGTCAGTAATTCTCTCTTCTGCCTCATTTATCCTAGCAGTTGGAGCCTCTATTTTTTATTGCACCTCATTAATAGCCTTTTTGATTTTGACTTGGTTAGATTTTATTTCTTCAGAAAAAGGATTCTCTTTTGTCTTCTATGCTTTTTTTTTTTCAAGCCCAGCTAGAATCTTTATAATCATTATTCTGAACTCTAGTTCTGACATCTTACTAATGTCCATATTGATTAGGTCCCTGGGAGTTGGTACTGCCTCTTGTTCTATTTTTTGAGGTGAGTTTTTCTGTTTTGTCATTTTGTAGGGAGGAAAATAGATGAACAAGAGAACAAAATGCTAAAAGGGTAACAACAACCCCAGAGAAATATACACTAAACAAATCAGAAGAGACCCAAAACTGGGGGGGAAAGAAAAGAAAAATATGATCAGGCTAGTGAATAGAACACAGACATATATATGGCTAAATATATATATATATAATAGAACACAGACATATATATGGCTAAATATATATATATATATGGTTAAATACAATGAAGGGATAGAAAATGACTGTAAAATGAAAATTAAAAAATATTTTAAAAAAGGAATTGATAAGAAGTTGGTTGAAAAAAGAAAGAAGAAAAAATTTTTTTAAAAATGTGATCAGGTGGGTAAATAGAACAGAGACATACACTAGATTTTGGGGGTATTTTGGTCTGTTAGAAGAACGAGCATTCTGAAATTTTAAAGAAAGAAAAAAAATATATATATATACACACACACACACACAAAAATAAAGTTAAATACAATTAAGGGGGGGGTGCCTGGGTGGTGCAGTCGTTAAGTGTCTGCCTTCTGCTCAGGGCGTGATTCCAGTGTTCTAGGATTGAGCCCCACATCAGGCTCCTCCGCTGGTAGCCTGCTTCTTCCTCTCCCACTCCCCCTGCTTGTGTTCCCTCTCTTGCTGGCTGTCTCTCTCTGTCAAATAAATAAATAAAATCTTTAAAAAAATAAAAAATAAATATAAAAAATAAATACAATGAAGGGATAGAATANATAAATATATAAAATAAATACAATGAAGGGATAGAATATGACTGTAAACACAAAAATTAAAAAAGATTTTAAAAAGGAATTGGTAAGATAAGTTGGTTGAAAAAGGAAAGAAGGAAAAGGTTGAAAAAGGAAAGAAGAATAATTCAAAAAAAAAGAAAAAATAAAGAAAATTAAAAAAATTAAAGTTGAAAGACTAAAGAATCATGGGAGAAAAGCCATGAATTCTATGTGCTGTATTTCCCTAGCTCTGGTGTTTTGGAATTCTCATTGATACATACACTTGGTCTTGGCTGGAAGTTCTTGCTCATCTGGGGGAGGGGCCTGTTGGTTTGATTCTCAAACGTCTTTGCCCCAGGCAGAATTGCACCATCCTCGTCAGGGTCCAGGCTAAGTCATCTGCCCCAGTTTGCTCTCTGTAGCTTTTGTTCCCTGAAGGCTTTCCATGCAGCTTTAGAGGATGACAGTGAAAATAGCGGCCTCCCAATCTCTGGCCCTGAAAGAGCCAAGAGCTTGGGGCCCCACTCCTCAGTGAGCTCTCAGGGAAAAGCAGTCAATCACTCCTGTCTCCCTGGTCTCTGGCTGCTTTCTGTGCTCATCCGCCCTGTGACCCAGCGTTTCTATCTCTGGTACATGGCCTTGTTTGGAGCCTCCAAACCTAGGAGATTCCTGTGATGCGTTCCTGCTCCGCTCCTCCCAGGGGAGGAAGGAGAGTCTCCCCAGTTCTGCCGCTTATTGGGCCCTTGCTCGAAGAGCAGTGGTACGACTATGCCGTGGGTCACGGTTTATGGCAACCCCAAGCTGGGAGCCCACTCCTCCACTCACTATTTGCAGCCGGATTCCCCACTCCCACACCTGGGAGCTCTGCCACACTTAGGTAGCCCCAGTCTTCCTGTGACCTCGAGGGTCCTGAGACCACACTGTCCCAGGGAGGGTTCCACTCCTCCCAGCCCCACACCCACCCTCCGCCTAGCCACTGGGGCGACGGCCCTCATCAGAGCAGGCTTCTAAAAGTTCTGATTTTCTGCTCTGCTGCTCAATCTCTTGCTGGGAGTGGCTGACGGAGGCTCCCTTCCCCCGAGGTCTGTCTTCCCATGTATCACCTCAGATACGTCGCTGTACCTCCTACCCTGCAAAAAGTGGTCGCTTTTCTGTTCATAGAGTTGCTGCTATTCTTTTCTTCATTCTCCAGTTGAGTTCGTGGGTGTTCAGCGTGGTTTGAGAACTATCTAGCTGAATTCCTGGGACCAGAGGAAATTTAGGTCTCCTACTCTGCCATCTTGGACTCTCTCCTGGGTGCATCTTGATAAACACATCTGTTCATGGCTAGCTTCATCTTTGGCTTCAGTAATAACTTCTTTCATTTGCCACTAAAGTGTTGTTTTAGTTGGGAACCCTCTGTTTGACCAGGCTGTAAATATTTATTTCATGGGGAGCAGGAGAGGGCTTCTCCAACTTTGAAG
>NW_023197352.1:0-609 GCF_002007445.2 Ailuropoda melanoleuca
TATTGGGCTTATTATCTCATGGGCCAGTCTATACTAGGTATATACCAACATGCTAAAATCCCCATGATTTGTGTGTGCAAAGAGAAAGAGACAGGAAGTGTGTCAATTATTTCTATGAAATATTGGAAAAGAGTCAAAGCCAGAGGATTCATTCTATCTCCTGACACACCATGGATTTCTATAATCATAATCAGATTTTTTCAGAAAAAATTATCACAGCTTTTTTTCTTAATGACCCTATGACTTCTAGTACTTAAATATGTATCTGTTTTTCCATTAGGAATACAAGAACAGATCTAATATATTCTTGGCCTGAGAAGTAGGGAAAGTGATGGGAGATTGTGGTCTTACATTCATCCCATTTTGATAAACTTAATCCCATTTTATAGCAACTTTACCTTCAATGGGGTAAGGATGGGGAATTGAGGAACACNGGGGAATTGAGGAACACTTTCCCTCATGAAACAGTTATTGTATCTTGTTTTTATACTTATCAAAATGCATTTTTAAGATCATACCTATTGTCCCTTCTGTTACACTAGGTATAAAGAACATTTTCTCAAGACAATGTTCACATTTTTTGCCCTGTGTGTATACATACGTATACAC
>NW_023197353.1:0-557 GCF_002007445.2 Ailuropoda melanoleuca
GACGGCAATTCCCTGCAGCCAGAGTAGTGCTCTTGTTTGGTTTTGTTTCTCCTACTACTTTCTAGAATGGGTTCTGAAAGTTAGAGGTAGGTGTCTTCACTGCTTTTTGCTAATTTTAGATTTGTGCTGTCTAAAGCTAGCCACTCATCAATTCAGTACTTGAAATGTAGCTGATTCGAATTGAGATATGTTAGTAGTTAGTTACTAGTTAGTGGTAGTTAGTAGTATAGTGAGGATTTTGGAGACCAAGTGTGAAAAAATGTAAAATATCTCCTTATTTTTACCAGCTTTNTTGTAAAATATCTCCTTATTTTTACCAGCTTTATTGAGATAGAGCGGATGAGTAACTTTGTATAAATTTAAGCATACAGCATGATATGATGCACAAATGTTGCAAAATGATTACCATTATAGAGTTGATGAACACCTCCATCACCTCACGTAATTACCTTCTGCTTCGTTGTGACTTTTTGGCATGGTAAGAACGTGGAAGATTTACTGTCTTAACAGCTTTCAAGTATATGATACAATATTGGTAGCTTCGGTCACCATGCTGT
>NW_023197354.1:0-4127 GCF_002007445.2 Ailuropoda melanoleuca
GTTGTTTTAGCAGAAGCATTGCCTGTTGGGAAGGCAAATCCATATCCAAAAGAAGTGTCTATGGCAGTAAAACAAAATACGACCCTTCCATGATGGAAGCAGTCCGTTGTAATCAATCTGCAACCAGGCTGATCATGCCAAGGAATGCTGCCATACTGGGGACCTCATGTTTCTGCTACTGGAAGATTTGGCACTTAGCAGTGGTCATGGCCAGGCTGACTTTGGTGTGCTGAAGTCCACGTTGTTGAACTCATGTACAACCTCCACGTCTCCACCATGGCCACTTTCTTCATGAGCCCTTTGGGCAAAGATAGTCGTGGGTATGGATGAAGCTGACTTGCTTGCACAAAATGGGTCATCCTATCCAGTTGATTATTAAAATACTCCACTTCTGGTCTTTCTGTGGAGACCATTCAAAAAGGACATGGCTATCTTTGTGTATTTTTAAGGTATGGAAACATTCCTCTTCTTCAGATTTTCTTGCTACCAATTTTCCAAACTTGTTTTTGTTGTTGTTGTTGTTTTGTTTGTTTTGTTTTGTTTTCTAAGTCCCTGATTATTCAGCCATATCTTTGGCCAAAACACAAATTAGTATATGATGTATGTCTGGCCACATGTCTTTCCAAGAATGTGAACATCAGGTGCATTGCTCAAAGTTCTACCCATTGAAAGAATTTCCCTTTGCCACTGACCTTCCCAGATTTTCCAGAAAGGATCTGTAGTGCTGTATCTGTTCATTTTTGAGCTGTATCCACATATCACCACAGAATTATCTGTATAGCAGGCCTAAATCTTTTCTTCTCCTGTCAATTGATCATAGTGAACCCCCACAAGGCCTTGGGTGCAGGCTGGCAGAGTGACAGCATCATAGCAAAAGTGGGGACCTTGAGCATTTGAGCACTTCTTCATGTAACTTTTTCTTCAGTTCTTGCTTTGGCCAAATCACCTATAAAGTTGTCCCTCCTTATATGGGAGAAGAGATGTGTTTCAAAACCCCCAGTGGNCCCCAGATTTTCCAGAATGGATCTGTAATGCTGTATCTGTTCATTTTTGAGCCACAGAATTATCTGTATAGCAGGCCTAAATCTTTTCTTCTCCTGTCAATTGATCATAGTGAACTCCCACAAGGCCTTGGGTGCAGGCTGGCAGAGTGACAGCATCATAGCAAAAGTGGGGACCTTGAGCATTTGAGCACTTCTTCATGTAACTTTTTCTTCAGTTCTTGCTTTGGCCAAATCACCTATAAAGTTGTCCCTCCTTATATGGGAGAAGAGATGTGTTTCAAAACCCCCAGTGGATGCCTGAAACTATGGATATTATTGAACCCTATATATACTATGTTTCTCTATACATGCATACATGGGACAAAGTTTAATTTATAAATTAGGTACAGTAAGATATTGCACAATAATAATAAATAGCAAATTTCATCAATACATTGTAAAAAAAAGTTATCTGAATATGGTCACTCTCTCTCAAAATACTTGTTTGCACTATAGTCACCCTTCTTCTGGTNTGGACAAAGTTTAATTTATAAATTAGGTATAGTAAGATATTGCACAATAATAATAAATAGCAAATTTCATCAATATATTGTAAAAAAAGTTATCTGAATATGGTCACTCTCTCTCAAAATACTTGTTTGCACTATAGTCACCCTTCTTCTGGTGATGATGTGAGATGATAAAATGCCATTGTGATGAGATGAAGTGAGGTGAATGACCCAGACATTGTGTTGTAGCATTAGGCTACTACTTACCTTCTGACCATATGTCAGAAAAGGATCTTCAGTTTCTGAACTTCAGGTAATTGTACCCATGGAAAGCAAAACCATATATAAAAGGAGACTATTCTATTCCATAATGGAGAGCTGCTTTGCACATCTAACTCTATGGCTCTATGAGGCAGAAAACACCAATTTTATGAGAAGTTCAAGTTTCATAGAAACTTGGTGCCCATGATTAAGCACTTAGTCTCTACTAAGGCCCAGTACCAGGCCAAGATTCATTCCTCAAAAGAAGAGTAATTAACTGTAGAGAATGGCAGGACTTTGCTCCAAAATCTTGAGGGCCTGCACTGCAATTCACATATGGAGGACTGCCAAAGACTCTAGTATCCCTTTCTTCCACTGACACATCAAAGCACCGTTGGATGTGGTGAATCATAACACCCGTATGGAATATAGAAGCTTACACCACAGCCTGGACCCATGGCAGAGACTTTTGTTTTTCTGAGCTCCACGCAAATTAGCAACTTTTTGAGTTACTTAATAAATAGGCCAGAGTAAAACACCGAAAGAAAAAATCTGTTGCCTTCCCAGTCTGAAGAGTCCTATCGGGTATTGTGCAACTTTAGATGTTGGAGATGATAGATGGACCAAGATACCCTTTACCTTAAAAGTGATATCTTTTTTTTTTCTGGTTTTATTTAAATTTACATTAGTTGACATGTAATATATTATTAATTTTGAGATAGAATGTAGTATTTCATTAGTTGCTTATAACGCCCAGTGTTCATTACATCAAGCGCTCTCCTTAATACCCATCATCCAATTACCCCAATGTCACCACCCGCTTCTCCTCCAGCAGCCCTCAGTTTGTTCTCTGTATTTAAGAGTCTTTTATGGTTTTTCTCCCTCTTTGTTTTTATCCTATATTTTTTATTCTTTCAAAATAAATATCTTCTTTTAAGGTTGCAAAATGGGCATTTATTTAAATTCAATTGGCTAACTTATAGTACATCATTAGTTTTTGATGTAGTGTTCAATGATTCATTAATTGCATATAACACCCAGTACTCATCAGATCCCGTGTCCCCCTTAATGCCTATCACTCAGTTCCACCATCCCTCTACCCCCCTCCCTCTGCAACTTCATTTTGTTTCCCAGAGTCAAGAGCCTCTCATGGTTTGTCTCCCTCTTTGATTTCTTCCTATTCAGTTGTCCCACACTTACCCTATGGTCCTCTGTGGTATTCCTTATATTCCCCTTATGAGTGAAACCATATGACAACTGTCTTTCTCTGATTAACTAATTTCACTTACCATAATACCTTCCAGTTCCATCCATGTGAATGCAAAGGTAGGTTTTAATCCTTACTGTTGGCTGAGTAATATTCCACCATATACATGAACCACATCTTCTTTTTCCATTCATCGGTTGTAGGACAACTTGGCTCCTCCTACAGTTTGGCTATTGTGGACATTGCTGCTATGAACATTGGGGTGCATGTGACCCTTCTTTTCACTACATCTGTATCTTTGGGGTAAATAGTAGTGCAATTGCTGGGTCATAGGGTACATCTATTTTTCACTTTTTGAGNAATTTTTTGAGGAACTACCATACTGTTTACCAGTTAGCATTCCCACCAACAGTGTAAGAGGGTTACCTTTCTCCACATACTTGCCAACATTTGTTGTTTCCTGTCTTATTAATTTTAGCCATTCTAACTGGTATAAAGTGGTATCTAATTGTGGTTTTGATTTTTATTTCCCTGANAGTGGTATCTAATTGTGGTTTTGATTTTTATTTCCCTGATGGCAATTGATATGTGGGAATGTTGAAAAAGAAAACCAAAGGTGGGGACATCACAATGCCTGACCTCGAGCTATATTACAAAGGTGTGATCATTGAGGAAGCATGGTACTGGCACAAAACAGACACATAGATCAATGGAACACAATAGAGAGCCCAGAAATGGACCCTCAGCTCTATAGTAAACAAATCTTTGACAAAGCAGAAAAGAATATCCAATGGAAAAAAGACAGTCTTTTCAGTAGATGGTGCTGGGAAATTGGACAGCCACATGCAGAAGAATGAAACTGGACCATTGTCTTACATCATACACAAAGATAAACTCAAAATGGATGAAAGACCTCAGTGTGAGATAGGAATCCATCAAAATCCTAGAGGAGAACACAGGCAGTAACCTCACCCACTATGGCCACGCAATTTCTTGCAAGCACATCTCTAAAGGCAAGGGAAACAAAAGCAAAAATGAACTTTTGGGACTTCATCAAAATAAAAAAACTTTTTCATGGCAATGAGTACAGTCAGCAAAACCAAAAGTCAACCTACAGAATGGGAGAAGATATTTGCAGATGACATACCAGATAAAGGGCCAAAACCA
>NW_023197355.1:0-530 GCF_002007445.2 Ailuropoda melanoleuca
GCCACTTATTTTGCTGCTTGTTCTTTCTTCTATTTCTGAATATTCCTTGAGACCAGTCTATGCTCAGCACTGTGCTGTGGGCAGAGAGACAATGAACAACTAAAATAGAATTAGTTCCTGGTCTCATCGAGCCCACAGTCTAGTAGGGAAGGCAGATATTAATCAAATAATCACAACCGCAAATATAAAATTGCTATGGAGGAAAAGTACGTGATTCTATGAGTACCAGCAAAGGGGGATATGATGCTAAGGAGGTGTTTAACCTGACACCTTCAGGCCAAGGAGGGTTATCTACCTCCAATTCAATTAAGGGCCACTGGCCTTACCTTTTAGACAGCCAGGGGATTTTGTATTAGCAGAGGAGAATTGTACTCTANTTTGTACTCTACGTTCCTAACAGAACTTCAAGGCTCTAATGTTGCATAGGTTGACGAGACCTTTGTGGTAATAAACAAAATTGTAGGGGCGCCTGGGTGGCACAGCGGTTAAGCGTCTGCCTTGGGCTCAGGGCGTGATCCCGGCGTTATGGG
>NW_023197356.1:0-370 GCF_002007445.2 Ailuropoda melanoleuca
TTTGCGCAGTCATTGAAGATTAATGTTAAGACAGGCTCTTGAAGTCAGTTGGTCAAAATTATCTCGGTGAGCGGGGAACGTAGGCGGTAAAGGTTAAAGAAGTTTTCCATGAGTTGAGAATTGGTAAAGCAGGGTTATGGATATAAGGGACTTTCACATACTATTCTTTCTTTTTGTCCACGTTTGAACTATTCTATAATGAGAAGTTAAAAATAATAGAGCTCTCCCCCGCTCTGTTCCCTGACGGTGGGATTGGCATTTGCCTACCCCACACTGCCAGTTTCTACCCGCGTTAAATCATGAATCCGGGGCGCCTGGGTGGCACAGCGGTTAAGCGTCTGCCTTCAGCTCAGGGAGTGATCCCGGCGTT
>NW_023197356.1:588-1238 GCF_002007445.2 Ailuropoda melanoleuca
TGTTTTGTGATTTTAGGTGTAAGGTCCTCAGATCCACACTTACCTCTCGTTTTCATAGATCATCCAGGGTAATGTCTGGAGGAAGGACTCAGTAGCCAGTACTAGTGAAATCTTAAAAAAAAAAAAAATTTATAGATAATTGAAATCTTTAAGAGGTTAAGGCAAACCCTTCATGGATATAGTAATCTTTCCATTTTTTTCAGGTATATTTTATGACTTTTAATGGGGTGTTAAAATTTCCTCGTCAAAGGTTCAAAATAGCCAAATTTAAAATCAGTGAATCACTAAAGAAGTAATTAATAAAAATTTATTGTGCACATACCAAAAAGACAGTTTGCAAACCAGAGCACTCAAAGGGTATAGGGAATGAAGCTCTAGGGTATATTGTTATAAAGCACCTTATATAGTGAGAAAGCAGTGACTGTTTATTGTTCCCAGTGATTGGTTACAATATTACAATTTTCAGTGGTTACTTTTTTTTTTAAAGATTTTATTTATTTGTTGGACAGAGAGACACAGCGAGAGAGGGAACACCAGCAGGGGGAGAGGGAGAGGGAGAAGCAGGCTTCCAGATGAGCGGGGAGCGACCTGAGCTGGAAGGCAGAGGCTTAACGACTGAGCCACCCAGGCGCCCCTCAGTGGTTACTTTA
>NW_023197357.1:0-1575 GCF_002007445.2 Ailuropoda melanoleuca
TCTCTGGTCCTTTCTAGTCTTTGTTGCTTTTGGTCTCTTTTTCTCCACTCAAAGAATCCCCCTTAAAATTTTGCAGGGCTGGTTTAGTGGTCATGAACTCCTTTAGTTTGTGTTTGGGAAACTCTTTTTTATATATATATTTTTTATTATACTATGTTAGTCACCATACAGTACATCCCTGGTTTTTGATGTAAAGTTCGATGATTCATTAGTTGCGTATAACACCCAGTGCTCCAAAGGCAAGAGGAACAAAAGATAAAATGAACTTGTGGGACTTCATCAAGATACAAAGCTTCTGCACAACCAAGGAAGCAGTCAAGAAAACTAAGAGGCAGCCTGTGGAATGGGAGAATATATTTGGGAAACTCTTTATCTCTCCTTCTATTCTGAATGACAGCCTTGCTGGGTAAGGCATTCTTGGCTGCATATTTTTCCCCATTCAGCATGCTGAATATTTTCTGTCACTCGCTTCTGCCCTCCTGCCATGTTTCAGTGGACAGATCTGCTGTGAACCTGATCTGTCTTCCCTTGTAGGTTAAGGACTTTTTTTTTTCTATGCTGTTTTCAGGACTCTTTCCTTGTCTGTGTATTTTGTGAATTTGACAATGACACACCTTGGTGATGGTCAGCTTCTGTTGAATTTCATGGGAGTTCTCTCTGCTTCTTGCATTTTGATGTCTGCGTTCCTCTCCAGATGAGGGAAGTTTTCACCTCTAATTGTTTGAATAAAACTCATGCCCCCGTTTCTCTCTCTTGGTCTTCTGCGACTCCCATGCCATGAACGTTATTACGTTTTAATAAGTTGCTAAGTTCCCTAAGTCTACCTGCGTGGTCCATTACCTTTCTTTCCCTCTATTTTTTAGCTTCATTCTTTTCCATAATTTTATCACTTACATCACTGAATCGCTCCGTGGGTTCATCCATCCTTGTTATTATGACTTCCATGTAGGATGGCATCTCATTTACAGCATTTTTTACTTCAGCCTGACTAGACTTTAGTTGTTTTATCTCTGTAGTCAGGGATTCTCTAGTGTCTTCTATGAGTTTTTCAAGCCCAGCTAGTACCCTGATAACCGTTGTTTGAAATTCTAGTTCAGACATCTTACTTATATCTGTATTGATTAACTCCCTGGCCGTGAGTTCTACTTCCTGTTCTTTCTTTTGGGGTGAATTTCCCTGTCTTGCCGTGTTGTCCAGAAAATTAAAGAAAGAAGATCAAAAGAACCCCCGAAATGAAAAAACAGCACAAAAACCAAAGAAACAAAAAACAAAAAAAGAAAAAAACAACCCTCCCCCCAAAAAACCTAGATCCTGGGTGTGTTTCGGTTGGCTTGTTAAAAGGATCTAGATCCCCAAATAAAAGGTGAAAAAAGAAAAGAAAACAAAAGTGAAAATAAGCAAAAAATAAAATAAAATATATAGGTCTAAATATTTTTAAAAATTTTTACTGAGGGCACCTGGGTGGCTCAGTCAGGTAAGCATCTGGCTCTTGGTTTCAGCTTAAGTCATGATGTCAGGGTCCTGAGATTGAGTCCTGAGTCAGGCTCCGTGCTCAGCGGGGAGTCTGTTTGAGGA
>NW_023197358.1:0-1084 GCF_002007445.2 Ailuropoda melanoleuca
TCTTCATAGCCAATGCTTGGTAGATTTGTTAAGTGAAGCAAATTGTGTGCTTATAATCATGCAGACTAATAGTTTATACACTAAGGTGCATGTTCCTTGAAGGCAGGAACTACATATTTTATGTTATTTTTTAAATTTTTTATTTAAATTCCAGTTACTTAACATACAGTGTAATATTAGCTTCAGGTGTACAATATAGTGATTCAACACTTCCATACAATGCCCAGTGCTCATCACAAGCATACTCCTTAATCCCCATCACCTATTAAACCACCCACCTTCCCTCTGGTAACCATCAGTTTTTTCTTTATAGTTAAGAGTCTGTTTCTCGGGTTGCCTCTCTCTCTCTCTCTCTTTTTCCCCTTTATTTGTTTGTTTGTTTTGTTTCTTAAATCCCACACATGAGTGAAATCATATGGCATTTGTCCTTCCCTGGGTGACTTATTTTGCTTAGCATAATACTGTCAGTGGGGTGATTCAGTCTATTAGGCATCAAATTCAGTTTCGGCTCAGGTCATGATCTCAGGGTACTGAGATCAAGGCCCATGTTGGGCTCCATGCTGGGTGTGGAGCCTGTTTAAGATTCTCTCTCTCCCACTCCCCCTCTCCTCTCTCTCTAAAAAAAAAGTTAAAAAAGAATATTGTCTTGGGGTGCCTTGGTGGCTCATTCAGTTAACGTCTGACTCTTGATTTTGGCTCAGGTCATGATCTCAGCACTGTGGTATTGAGCCCTGTATTGGGCTTCTCACTCAGCTGGGAGTCTCCTGGAGATTCTCTCTCTCTCCCTGTCCCTCTGCCCCTCCCTCCCACACTCTCTCTCTCTCTCTTTCTAAAATAAATAAATCTTTAAAAAGAATACTCTCTAGCTCCATCCATGTCNACTCTCTCTCTCTCTTTCTAAAATAAATAAATCTTTAAAAAGAATACTCTCTAGCTCCATCCATGTCATTACAAATGGTAAAATTTCATTTTTTATGGCTGAGTGGTATTCCATTATATGTATACATACATATATTGTATGTATTCCATAGGTATGTGTGTGTGTGTGTATATATATATATATATATATATATATATATATATA
>NW_023197359.1:0-540 GCF_002007445.2 Ailuropoda melanoleuca
ATTACAAAAGAGAAAACAGTAACTTTACAGTGGAGAAACCTGGCCAGCACCTTAAACCAAATGATCCAAGTTAAAATCACCTGTAAAAAGGAGTCGCATCATCATCACAGACTTCCCGGTAAGATGTGCTGTGATGGCTTCAACAGCCTGGCTGTAGTATTCTTGCCAACAACACGCAACCTCAATATAACCATGAAAAAAACCCCAGACCAACCCAAATTGGTGGACACGGTACAAATAACCAGCCACTATTCTTCAGAAGTGTCAAGTTCATAAAGGACATAGACAGACTGAGGAACTGTCCCACTTTAGAGAAGACTTAAGGGGACCGTGAATAGCCACATGGTATCCTAGACCAGGAAAGGGATGTTAAGTGGGACAACTGTGGAAATTTGAGTAACATCTGTAGATCAGTTAAAAGCACTGTATCGGTGTTAAGTTCCTGGTTTCAATTACGTACTATGTTTATGAAAGTTTCAACATTTAAGGGAAGCGAGGTGAAGAGTACGCAAGGCTTCTGTGAACTAGTCTTCCAACTTT
>NW_023197360.1:0-1186 GCF_002007445.2 Ailuropoda melanoleuca
AAAGCCAAAAATATCAGAATTATGTCATACCTGTCTACACAGACCTGGAATGAGAGAAAGGGTTAGCAGGGTATTTTTCAAGCTCTATCCAAGGAAAACAGGCAGCCAAGGATCCTTTATCCAGCAAGGAGGTCATTCAGAATTGATGGAGACGTAAGGACATTCCAAGATTGCCAGACACTGACCAATTTCAAAACCATGAAACCAGCCCTACAGGGAATATTAAGGGGGGTTTTATAAAGGTAAAACCCCCAAGAGTGATACAGAACAGGAATTTACAATCTATAGAAACAAAGACTTCACAGGCAACATGACATCATTAAAATNAAAAACTTTACAGGAAACATGACATCATTAAAATCATATCCTCAATAATCACGTTCAATGTGAATGGCCTAATTGCTCCCAAAAAATGCCACAGGGTTGCAGATTGGATTAAAAGACATGACCCATTCATTTGCTGTCTACAAGATACTAATTTTGAAACTAAAGATACATCCAGACTGAAAGTGAAGGGATGGAAAACCATTCTTCATGCCAATGGACCTCAAAAGAAAGCTGGGGTAGCAATTTTCATGTCAGACAGATTAGATTTTAAACTAAAGACTGTAGTTAGAGATACAGAAGGACACTATGTTATTCTTAACGAATGTATCCAACAAGTGGACATGACAATTATAAATATTTATGCCCACAACAGGGTAGCAGCAAGATACACAAACCAACTCTTAACCAGAATAAACAGACATATAGATAAAAATACATTAATAGTAGAGGACCTCAACACTCCACTACAGCAATAGATAGATCACCTAAGAAGAACATCAATAAAGAAACAAGAACGTTGAATGCCATACTAGACCAGATGGACCTCATAGATATTTATAGAACACTACTCTTCAGAACAACAGAATACTCATTCTTTTCAAATGCACATGGAACGTTCTCCAGAATACACCATATACTGGGTCACAAAACAGGTCTCAACCGATACCAAAGACTGAAATTATTCAATGCATATTCTCGGACCACAATGCTTTGAAGTTGGAACTCAATCAAAAGGAAAAATTTGGAAGAAACTCAAACACTTGGAAACTAAGAAACATCCTGCTCAAGAATGATTCGATAAACCAGGAAATCAAAAATCAATTTAAAGAATTTATGGAGACCAACGAGAATGAAAACA
>NW_023197361.1:0-885 GCF_002007445.2 Ailuropoda melanoleuca
TTCCGGAATGTTGTGATCACGCCCTAATCCGAAGACAGGAGCTTAATGACTGTGCCACTCAGGCGCTCCGGATTTTGGGCTTCTTGATTTTTTAGCCTGACTTCTGGGGGAGGGGCCTGCTGGCGGGTACTCAGAAAACCCTGTTTGGGTAGAGTCTCCNAGAGTCTCTGTGTCCCTTGCGAGGGGGGATGGGGATGGGCACCCTGTGAGCCGGTATTTCCGGGCTTTTGTTCTCTGGCGGCTTTCCCTGGCGGTTTGCTATGCCTCTTCTGAGAGAGCAGCAGCGGCTGAAATTCAGCCTCTGTCTCAGAACAGAGGGATCGCGGATCGTTCTCCACTGATGTTCTGGCCACTTTAACTCTGTTTCTGTTGGTGCTGCTCAACCCTGCAGCATCCCGGGCTGTGCGCCCCACACCCGGCGTCCCAGCCCTCACTTCCAGGGCCAACGCATCTCTGTCCTTTGTGTTTCCAACCCCACCAGCTGCCAGTCGCCAGCTGCGCCCCGTGCGGGCTCCCCGGAGCTCCCGGTCTCAGCCTCGTTCCGTTGAGCACTCCGGAGCTCCGGAGCTCTGTGAGATGCTTGGTGGTGCACGCTCCCAGCTTACAGACTCAGTCTGCTGTTTCCAGGGTGCGGGTCCACGGTCCACCCGCTCCCCGGTGCAGGTGACCTGCCAGCCGCCCGCGTGCGCTCCCGGAGCTCCCATTCTCAGTCTGCTGTCTCGCAGGTGCTGTCTGCAGTCCGCCCGCTCCCTGGTGCAGGTGGCTCGCCAGCCACCAGCCGCCAGCCGCCCCGCGCGCATGCTCCTGGAGCTCCCGTTCTCAGTCTGCTGTCTCGCGGGTGCCGTCCACGAGTCCGCCTGCTCCCCCGTGCAGGTGGCCCGCCAG
>NW_023197361.1:938-1279 GCF_002007445.2 Ailuropoda melanoleuca
GCGGTCCGTCCACTCCCCCGTGCAGGTGGCTACCGCTTCCCGTCGCCCTGACACGGCGGCTCCCTCCCCCTTCTGTTCATCTTCCAATATCTGTGCACGGTTTCATGGCTTCCCGCTTCGTACCTCGATACTCAGCGCTGGAGATGTTCATTTGTAGAGATCCAGATGTATCTTCCTGCGTCTCAGGCTGATTCTGTGGATGTTCCTGCTGGTCTGGTACCTATCCAGCTCAACTCAGGGGANATGAAAAGGGGGTCCCCTACTCCTCGGTCATCTTAACCTCCTCTCCTCAAAACTTCTTCATTTTAGCCCAATGAGAACCACTTCAGGGTTCTGACCCA
>NW_023197362.1:0-699 GCF_002007445.2 Ailuropoda melanoleuca
GCTGGGATGGTAATCTATCAGTGAGGGGACCAACCAAGAGGGGCCACCTTTTGAATATGGTTGATGGGTGTTCCTGTGGGAAGCTATGTGGCTCGATGAAGGAATATAATTCAACAATATTCTCTCTGTGTGAAAGGCATATGATGTCCTCACAGTCCGGATTCCTACATAAGTTTCTGATAACGTGTGGTGAATCTATGAGACTAAGAATGTCCTTAGCTCAGTCACTCGCTCGGCGGTCACCTGTCTCTAGTGAGCAGCTCTGTGGCTTCCCTGTCCCCTAGTGGCTAGGTTTCTGCCTGATGGTACCATGTGCACAGTGACAGGATTTCCTGCCCAGAGCCCACTGCGTCCTCGCGACACCCCCAGGACTGAAACACCGCTCAGCCTGCCATGTGCTCACCCACACCTGGGNGCTTCACTGAACCGTGGCCACTTGTACCCCTGCGTGGACCCATCGCCCCAAACCCGTCTCCTCCTGCCAGCGACTTTCTCCATGGGATGTGCTCCAGGGTCCTTTTGTTGTTGTGGTTTACACAATCTTTGTTTTATTTAATTTATTTTATTTGAATTCAGTTAGCCGACATTACTTTCAGGGGTGGTGTTCAAGGATTCATCAGTGGCATATAACACCCAGTGCTCATCACATCACGTGCCCTCCTTAATGCCCATCCCCCAGTTACCCATCCCCCCACCCAC
>NW_023197363.1:0-588 GCF_002007445.2 Ailuropoda melanoleuca
TTTACTAATAAATTCCAAGTTCTTGTGACCAAATCTAGCATATAGGACAAGTTTAATAAAATTTGCTGAACAAAGGCACGCTAACTGCTGTAACACACCGTAGTGTGTCCAGTGTTTAAATGTCAGCTAATACTGGCTATTCTTTCAACTATAATCTATATGATTTATGCTCTTAAAATGCATGCTGGGCCTGTTTTTGGAAAAGAAGTAAACCTGCAGACATGACTACAGTGGTCCCNGCAGACATGACTACAGTGGTCCCCCCTCTGCATTTTTGATTTGCATGGTTTCAAGAGAGGTCTAAAAATATTAGAGGGAAAATTCTGGAAATAAACAATTCATAGGTTAAGTGCGTGCACCGTTCTGAGTAGCATGATGAAATCTCACACTGTCCAATGCTATCCCACATGGACATGAATCTTCCTGTGTCCAGCGCACCCACACTGCCTATGTCACCCACCGTGAGTCACTTAGACTCTCAGTTGTCAGATCGCCTGTCCCACTATCGCAGTGATCGTGTGTAAAAACTTTATTTTACTTAATAAGAGCCCCAAAACACAAGAGTAGCAATGCTGGCAATGCAGAGAT
>NW_023197364.1:0-611 GCF_002007445.2 Ailuropoda melanoleuca
TGGGATCATTCTAAGTGTGGGGCCGGGGCATCTATATGTTCTCTCAGAAAACCAATCCTGAGTGACTTTTTAATTGTAAAAAATGCATAACATGAAATCTCCCCTCTTAAGTTTCTAAGTATATAGTATAGTTCATTGTATGTACATTGTTATATAACAGATCCCTAGAACTTTTTCATCTTCAAACTCTATACCCATTGAATAGCAACTCCCCATTTCTTCCTCCCCTGAACTCCTGGCAGCCACCATTCTACTTTCTGCTTCTGTGAGTTTGACCACTTTTGATACCTCATGTAAGTGGTATTTGTCCTTTTGAGACTGGCTTATTTTACCTAGCATAATGTCTTCCAAGTTCACTCTTGCTGTAGTATATGGCAGGATTTCCTTCTTTTTTAAGGTGCATAATATATTCTATCATACACACACACACACACACACACCATTTTGTTTATCACTNACCATTTTGTTTATCACTTCATCTGTCAGTAGATTTTAATTTAATTTTATTTTTTTTTTAAAGATTTTATTTATTTATTCGACAGATAGAGACAGCCAGCGAGAAAGGGAACACAAGCAGGGGGAGCGGGAGAGGAAGAAGCAGGCTCATAGCA
>NW_023197365.1:0-682 GCF_002007445.2 Ailuropoda melanoleuca
TTTTACCATGTAACCTCATACTCTCTTACCACTGAGATCAGAGTGACCTACTCCATCAATTGACACTGAGTTCAACCATGTGATTTGCTCTTTAGAATGGTTTATTACCTTGTGCACTGAATTTTGCTCTCTTAATCTTTGCCGTCATCAGAAAAGCATGCCCAGACTAATCTGCTGAAAGACGAAAGACACATGGAGCACATTCAAATCACCAAAGTGCTCCCAGCCAAGACCAACCTAAATCAGCCAACATCTAGCTGTTGTGAGTGAACATACAACATAAGAGACCACAGTATGTGAGTGAGCACAGCCAACACCAGAAACACTGACTAGCTGATCACAGCCTATTATAAATTGCAAGTATTCAGACTAGTAGGATAAATAAATATTGAATGTACTAAGCCCCTGATTTTTAGGAATAGATAATTNGATAATTGGTACAGAAGTCCTAATGTTTAATTACAAATCTATGCATAGAGTGGGATTTATTTATTTTCTAAATCTATATTTTAGGATGTGTTATAATATTTGCTGTAGAACTCGGAGAAAGATTTTAATTTAAAGCATGGAATCAGTATTCCCTTGAAATAAAAGACACTCAAAATATATACTTAAGAGTATTTCTTGTACTGATACTAAAGGCAATTTAATTTTTAAGGCCTTCTATTACATCATGATGAGA
>NW_023197366.1:0-608 GCF_002007445.2 Ailuropoda melanoleuca
TATTACTTCCATTTATCTATATTCATCTATAACATATATTCAAATACCAGAAAATGCCAGGGAATATATATATTATTGAGTAGCGTTCAAATGACAAAATAGCTGGATCTCCTAAGCAAGATTTATAGCAATACAGTGAATTCTGTGTCAGAAAGGACTAATTTTGCTTCTACAACTTCTTGAGATACCCTTTGTAAAATTTGTACAAAGTATATTACACATAAACACTTGTTAATATTTATAATTGCAAGAATGACTCATGTTAGCAGCAGACAGGACCATGAATTGACTCTAAATATGGCAACAGCTGTAAGCAATACTGGCTGATGGGATCCTAACTACTAGCTGNACTACTAGCTGGTTCCCTCCTACCTTCTCCAGTCATGGTTGATGTGGGAAACAAAGGCAGAAGAAAATTATTAAATTTCCTTACTACTTACACCCCATTGATAAGTCCTTGAAATGGGCAGAGTGACTTTCCTCTAGGAACTCAGCTGCCTCGATATTAATATTTTAAGGGCAAAAGGCAATCTTAGTCCAATCCCCAGGATCCTGCAAGTCTACCTTAACATATAAAAATTCATTTGGGGGCGCCTGGGTGGCACAGC
>NW_023197367.1:0-637 GCF_002007445.2 Ailuropoda melanoleuca
GGAACATTCTCAAGAATAGATCATGTCCTGGGACACAAAACAGGTCTCAACCGATACCAAAAGATTGAAATCATCCCATGCATATTCTCAGACCACAGTGCTCTGAAATTGGAACTCAACCACAAGGAAAAACCTTGAAGAAACTCAAACACGTGGAGACTAAGAACCATCCTGCTCAAGAATGACTCGATAAACCAGGAAATCAAAAAACAATTTAAACAATTTATGGAGACCANAAAAACAATTTAAACAATTTATGGAGACCAACGAGAATGAATACACAACGGTCCAAAACCTATGGGATACTGCAAAGGCAGTCCTAAGTGGGAAATACAAAGCCATCCAAGCCTCACTCAAAAGAATAGAAAAATCTAAAATGCAGTTTCTATATTCTCACCTCAAGAAGCTGGAACAGCAACAGAGGGACAGGCCTAACCCACTCATGAGGAAGCAGTTGACCAAAATTAGAGCAGAAATCAATGAATTAGAAAACGGAAGTGCAGTAGAGCAGCTCAACAGGACTAGAACCTGGTTCTTTGAGAGAATCCATAAAATTGGCAGACCATTGGCAAGACTTATCCAAAAGCAAAGAGAAAGGACCGAAATTATTAAAATTATGACTGAAAAGGGAGAGGTC
>NW_023197368.1:0-619 GCF_002007445.2 Ailuropoda melanoleuca
GGTCAATGTTCAAGACATGTGTCAGAAAGAAGTGATGGAGCAAAGTGCGGGTATGACCCCAGGAGCTGCCATGGCTCTCCAGCCTTGGCCAGGGCTAGGAGTTGGGGGATTGGGGGGAGGGGGAGATTACATTACAGGAAAAGGGACTGACTTTGATTTAAAGTGCACAGGCTGGTTATCACAGATTTACTTTTACAGTGCTGGCAAAATGAAGAGTTCCAAGTTACTCTAATCTCATTAGAGTTAATTACCAGGGCTTCTCCCCCAAGGGACTCAGGAGGGGAAGTGCATTTAAATTAGTGGCTCTCTTTTTATTTACTTCCCTCACCTCCCTCTGCTAACAGCTGATCAAGAGGCTGGAAAATATATGGATAACCAGCTCTGCTTGGGCAACTAGACAGTAGCCTGTGAGCAACGGTCAGCCTGAAATACGAAGCTAGCTGAAGTTCCCAGAGGTCAGGGCTTNTTGAAGTTCCCAGAGGTCAGGGCTTGAAAAATGTGTTTTGTCATAGAGCCATGCCGTATTTCTTAGAAGAACACTACAGGATTTTTATTTAATTTTAGAACTACTGCATCAAATTCCAGGCACAAATTGCCAAGATTGTTCAAAGGAATGTCG
>NW_023197369.1:0-1561 GCF_002007445.2 Ailuropoda melanoleuca
AATCTGGGTGGAAAAGACTTTTATTAAAAGCATGGCTGTCATCCAGGCACAGCCTGTAGCTTCTGCCACAGATTGTGCGTCCTGTCACTTGTCAATGAGCCTCAACGTTTATGCCAACATCTAGAGCACGTGTCGAAGCATCTGAGATTCCTTGAGTCGAAGGCAGGTGTTGGGGTCCCAGCTCTGCCACCGTGCGAGAGCTGGGCTGACCACCTTCCCTCCTTGGGTCTCAGCAACCGCATTTATAAAGCGCACCCTCTGTCCGACCTTCCTTGGTGTTGCCCAGTGCAGGACGAAGCAGCCTGAGAGATGGGAGAGAACCTGCTTCTGCTGGGCTTCCCAGAAGCGTCTCCATCTGAGGACATCCTGACGTGTGTCCTGGGGAGAACGACGACCTGATGTTGCAAATGCGTGTGCAGGAATCACGTTCTCTAGTGGAACAGCAAACCTTTAACTTTCCAAATTTCCTACTTGGGGCGGGAGAGCCCTCGCTCACCGAGGCGGGGAGTAGGTGGCGGTCAGAGCGGTGGGGTCCTGTGGACCTGCAGCGAGACAGGATCTGGAGTGGGGACAGCTGGGGCTGCAAAAATCGGATGGGTATGTATCCTGCATCTGATATGTGTCCCTTACCCTCTGCCTCTTTATGTCCCCGTTTCCTCCTCCAAAATATAAGCTCCTGGGAAGAAATTTGTTTTTCCCCTGTTCTATCTCAAGCGCTTGAAAGAGTGTCCAGCACACAGGTAAGTCTTCAGTGACTAAGGAAGGAACCCATGCACAAGCCGAGGTGGTCACAAAAGCAGCCTGGCTGGGACAGGACGAAGCTGTGGCTCTTGACAAGAGCAACTGTAGCGAATGTGGAGGGAACCTCTGGGCGTTCCCCGAGCTGCAGCCGCTCACCTGCTCGGTGTCTGGCCTCCCAGGGTGGAGGCGGAGTGGTTGGGTGGGTGGGGATGGTCCTGCTCCCCTCTCCCTGTCCCCTCCACTCCCAGCCAATTCCCTCCCCTTGGGGAGAGGCTTTCCCGGCTGCTGCCTTTGATCCCACACTTGGGCACATCCCATTTCTTCTGTCAATCCCAGGCCGGAGTTTGCGGTAGGAAGGAGGACACCCAGGCTGAAACTGTCATTTCTTAGGTAACGTGTTACTGTCCTNCGTCAATCCCAGGCTGGAATTTGCGGTAGGAAGGAGGACACCCAGGCTGAAACTGTCATTCCCTTGGTAACGTGTTACTGTCCTTCCGTGCGCTTTGGGACTCGTGTAAAGAAACTGGAAGCCGTCTGCTGAGCACACTCCCCGCCCTGGGCAGCAAATCCATCCTTGGAAGCAGATGGGGGCATCTCACCTCCCACCCACCCCCGACTGGGGACAGTCACCAGGGGACAGAGGTCCCAGCCCAGGTTTGATCTCTGGCCAGCCGGGTATGTGTGAACAGGCTAGAACCTCTTGAAATCAGCTTCTGAATCTATACAATGGACGGAACACGGAATCTCTCGGATCCCGAGATGCACCTTTTCCATGCAAATGGCCCTCCAAGCTGGTCGTGTCCTCTGATCGCTCGGCCTT
>NW_023197370.1:0-540 GCF_002007445.2 Ailuropoda melanoleuca
TGTTGGTTACCAAAGAGCCTTGTACCTGGTCTCCTTATTTACTCTGGCCCCCAACAGACTGCTCTTTATATGGCAATCACTGTGATCAGGAGAAAACATGTTCAGTCATGCTACTCCTCTACTTAAAACCCTTTACTGGCTTCTATTTTGTGAAGAGCTAACAAAATTCATAGAGTGTCCTGCAAGGCCATATGGCATCTGACTGTGTCCTGTCTGCTTATGGCTGTGACATCATGTATTTGACTTTCATTACTCCCTCTTCTCTTTGTGTTCCAACCACGTTGGCCTCCTTGCTGTTCCTCTAACACACCAGACAAGCTCCTGCCCTAGGGCCTTTGCACTGGCTGTTTCTTCTGCTGTTTATTCTTCCACTAAATACCAACTTGGCTGACTCAAGTCTTAGCTCAAATGTTATCTTCCCATCGAGGCCTATCTTCGTTTCCTTATTTAAAATTTTATATTTTAATGTGAATATTTTCATAAAAATATTTGTATGTTTTACTATAAAATATACCATTTATTTATATTTTTCCTGCTGGG
>NW_023197371.1:0-740 GCF_002007445.2 Ailuropoda melanoleuca
TGCACTAAGCTGGGAAAATAGCACCCTCAGTAGTAGCTTTTGATGAGGGAAGCCAAGACACAATTCTCTTTTGTTTGGTTTCAAGAGATCTCTGACCACATTCTTCCCACTGAGACAGCAGAATACCTACTCTCCCTTTTTTTTTTTTCCTGCTAGTTAGCTCAGTTCAGAAAGGTTTAATCATTTCATCTTGGTAATGCCCCCACCAGCTACGTTTAACTCCACTTACATGACTGTTGGAGGCCTGAGTTGAGAACACAGAAAACAGTGTTCTCAAGCTTAGCTCAAGAGAGCCACTTCAGAAATGGAAAATAAAGTGGTAAGACTGGTCAGTAGACTTCAGAAATGCAGGAGACAGAAAAGAACCATTCTGCATTCTCATAATTCTCCCCTTACTTTATGTTATGTAGAAATAGCCCCAAATAAAGGGCACTGCGTCCTTGCTATAAAATTGAGTAAGGTAGGGTACATATAACCATTTCAGAAANTTAACCATTTCAGAAATTGTTTTTAACCATTAAGAAAAAATGACGCTTAAGAAAAAATGACCCTTGCTGCCTAAAGCTCAAGAGTCATTTTGTTTCACCATGCATGTCCATTCGGTTACTACCTCCAGTTCATTTTACCGGCTTCCTGAAATCCTATTGAATCAGAGTCCTTCATTAACTGCATTCCTGTTGATCCCGTTAGAACCACATTGAGATTTATCTTAAAAGACTGACCGTGTAAACTGCTTAAAA
>NW_023197372.1:0-846 GCF_002007445.2 Ailuropoda melanoleuca
TTTGAGATTCTACATATAAATGATACCATGAAGTATTTGCCTTTCTCACTTTATTGTATTGTCCTCAAGGTGCATCCATTTTGCAAATGGCAGGACTCTGTTCTTTCTCATGGCTGAATAATATTCACGTGTGCACGTGCCTGTGCGTGTGTGTATCTTGGTGTGATATTGTGGTTTATAATAAATTTGGTTTTTTGTCCCTGTTTCTAGGACAGAGTTCCTAAAACTCTTGGCATTTTCTAAGTGATGGGAGCAATAGAGCTCTTTTGTTAATGAGGTGACTTTTGTAAAGCAAAAGAAGGGGCTGGCTGCCAGTGGAGCTAACCATGTGATTAGAGGGCTGGAACTTACAGCCCCAGAAGGGAAAAAGAGCTGGAGGGTTCATCAGTTGTCAATGGCCCATGACTTTATCCATCATGACTATGTAATGAAGTCTCCCTAAAACCCTTAAGGATCAGGGTTCAGAGAGCTGCTGGGTTGGCAAACCTGTGGAGGTGCTGGAAGAGGAGTGCCCCTAGAGAGGTCATGGAAGCTCTGTGTCCTTCCCCCNGTCCTTCCCCCCATGCCTTGCCCTGTGCTTCTCTTCCATCTGGCTGGTCCCACATTATATCCTTTTGTAATAAGCCAGTAACCAAACTGCTTCTCTAGGTTCTATAAGCTGTTCTGGCAAATTAATCAAAGCCAGGGAGAGGGTTTTAAAAGCCTCTGATGTTCATTTAACTAGTCGGCTAGAAGCACAGGTAATATATAACCTAGGCTTGCAATTGGCCTCTACGTGGAAGATTGTCTTGTGGGGCTGAGCCCTTTTATCTGTGGAATCTGATGCAGTCTCAAGATAGATAGTGT
>NW_023197373.1:0-272 GCF_002007445.2 Ailuropoda melanoleuca
GGCTGGATCCTCCCCAGGCCCCTACACCCAATGTGCAATAGGGGTCCCCAGTGAAAAGGCTGCTGTTCGCTAGATGTGTTTTCCTGGACGCTGTGCTTTATTACCAATGAGAAGGGCGCTGAGTCCTCGAAAATCCTGAACCTTTTCATTCATGCTCCCTTACTCACGAGAGATGATGATCGTTGATATTTCCCTGGACTGTGTGGTGTCTCAGAGACCACTATGGGGCACTCTCGTCAGGCTTCCGCGACCACTTTCCCTCATGTTTCCCT
>NW_023197373.1:430-616 GCF_002007445.2 Ailuropoda melanoleuca
GTTTTGGCCGAATTGTGTTTCTCAGTGCTGTGTTCGTCGTGTTTCGCTCACGGTATGAAAGCCCCTTGATTCCAGTCCCCCTTACATAAGGCCGTCGTGACATCAAGGGCTTTCCCCTCACACTTTTTTTCTTGGTTCTAAGGGCTGGATCCTTTCCAGGCCCCTACACCCAATGTAGAATCGGGG
>NW_023197374.1:0-1204 GCF_002007445.2 Ailuropoda melanoleuca
CTTTGCATCGGAATCCGGGGATGTACTGTATGGTGACTAACATAATATAATAAAAAAATCATTAAAAAATTATAAAAAAAAGAATTTCTACTTGAAAGAAACCATCATTAGGTTTGTAAGATGATATAACAGTAGTTCACAATTTTACAGGAATTGTTTTGGGGAAAAGTGTTATTTATATACTGAAAGTGATTTTACTATGACTTTGTCACAGAAAATATTTTTTCTTGTAAATGCTATATCCTACATAGACTTCAATTGATACTTATTTCTTCTTATGAAGCAATCTAGTACTATACCTGAAAAAATATAAAATCATATAGCTATAAGGAAATATGGAGATGTCCGGGAATATTAACAGACTTAAAATTAAATTTTCTGGTATTTTCTGGTATTTGTAACTTCGATATTTTCAGAATAATATTAACTAAAGTCAGGAAACAAGATGAAGCGAATTTGTATAAATGCATGACAGCTATACAGTTGTTTGGGTATAATTTAAAATAATATGTATGAAAAATAAACTCAAATTACTATATAATAGACACAGCATATCTGTGAAAATATTTAAGCAAACATCTAATAAACAGCTTGCATTAAAAAAAAAAAAGATGGCTAGTTCTGTAACCCACAAACATGTCACCTGAAAACATTTCCCTTCCTTACTACATTTTTAGGGCAAAACTTGAGTGGAGCTATAATCTATCAACAGTCAGCTTTTAGCTAGCACCAACATATCAGATATGAGCCAGGCCAGAGTTCTTTCCTCCTCCATCATTTGGTGGTAGGGAATCTCACATGAGGCCAGAAGTGTGAGTGGAGGAGAGATCTTGGTAGGTCAAGTAGGTAACATGAAGTTCAGGTTACCTTATTCATATTAGCTCTTGCTCTTTGGATCCGCTGAGGCCCAGTTCCAGTTATATGCCTTCCATCAAGCGATGGGCTACTGCTATGTCCACCTGAACCCATGCCTCAGCAGATACGATTACACCCAACTTCACGGGGGAGTTCCAATTGCATAGGTGATTTGTATTCTAAAGCCAGACATTCATTTCAAAATGTAATTGGTATTTCCATGTTACACATTTTAATCTTTAAGTATTAGAGTAATAAAGCCTAGGTTTGAAAAATAATTTTTTTGTAAAAATTTCTTATTTCCTTTTGAAGCTATTGGCCTTAAGCATATCAATAATAAAGGAGATAC
>NW_023197375.1:0-1244 GCF_002007445.2 Ailuropoda melanoleuca
GATTTAATCACCAGATAAATTACAAATATTTTTATTTGAACAAAAGGGAAATACAGCATAATAAAATTTGACGGATGCGTTTAAATCAGCGTGTAGAGGAAAATTTGTAACTTGAGAGACCTATACGTAAAAAGACAAAAATTCTAAAATCAATAATCGAAACTTGTACCTTAACAAACTAGATAAAGATCAACTGAACCCAAAGCACGCAGAAGGAATGGAGCAGTGCAGACTCGAATGTACTGAAACAATGAAACAGAACACAGAAGAACAATAATCGACCAAGTCAACATTGGTAATGGAGAGAAAAACAAAACTGGGAAACTTGAACTGTAGTGACCAAGAAAATAAATGACTAAGGACACAAACGAACAAAATCAGGAATGAAAGAGGGGACACCCTAAAACCTTCAGAAGGAAAGGAGACTACTTTGTGGACCATTTGTGTTTTTGTGTGTGCATGGCAGTTCTACGTTATTAGTTTTTAAAATCAGAAATAACAAGTGTTGGTGAAGAGGTGAAGAAAAGGGAAACTTTGTGTCCTGTTGGTGGGAATGCAAATTAGTACAGCACTGTGGAAAACAGTATGGAGCTTCCTCAAAAAGTTAAATATACAAATACCATGCAATTCAGCAACTCCACTACTGTGTATTTACCAGAGAAAACACTAATACAAAAAGATACACGTATCCCTACGTTTATTGCAGTATTATTTATATTAGCCAAGATATGGAAGCAACTTAAGTGTCCATTGATAGATTAATGGATAAAGAAAATGTGTACACACATATGCACATAATGGAATATTACTCAGCCACAAAAAATGAAATCTTGCCATTTGTGACAACATGGATGAACTTAGCAGGTATTATGCTAAGTGAAATAAATCAGACAAAGACAGATACCATGTAATTTCACTTAAATGTGGAATCTAANGATACCATGTAATTTCACTTAAATGTGGAATCTAAATAACAAAACAAATAAATGAACAAATAAAACTCAGGAACAGGATCATAAATATTTTTTATAGCAGTCCAAATGGACTAAGACACAAGGTATATAAGGGAATTTAAAGACTGTTATTTGGATAATTTGTTATCAATACCTGGATGCAATAAAACTTCATTTTACACAATACCATTCAAGATGGGCAGAATTCTAGGTTGGCCCATTAAGATTCTGGCCCCAGGTGCACACACATCTTTTCCCAGTTATTTAATTAAACAAGAATCTAGGTACTGC
>NW_023197376.1:0-1061 GCF_002007445.2 Ailuropoda melanoleuca
GTGGACCTGTGAGATCATGAGCTCTATTTATGGAAAAGGAAGCTGAAACTCACAGGAGGGAAGCAGGTTTCTAGGGTCATACACTGCACCGGATGTCCAAGTCAGGGCTCTAATTCCAGAATCTGGTTCCAGAAATGGTTGTCTTGGGAGGTGGTAAGCTCTCCGTCAGTGGAGGTATGCAAAGGGAGGCTGAGCGTCACTTCAGCAAGGAAACAGAGGAGTGGGACTGTGGCCTCTTCTGTCCCTGCTCAGAAGCTGGCTTTTTCACCCTAAGACAGCACGAAGAATGTATTGCCAGGTATGTAAAGTGTCCCCCCGCCCTCTCCCTTGCTTTTTGGAAATCAACCCCAAAGCGAGTCTGCTCCTTGCCATGCTCCAGCTGGGGGAACTCGAGCCTTCTGCTGGGGACAAGAATGTCGGTGAAAGCTAGTCCCCATTTTAGCAGCTGACCCCGAAGCCTTTGAATTTTCCAGTTTGACGTGCCTCACACGGATGACGGCATGTGAGTCTAGTGCATTCTGTCATCCTTGCACTGTTAAGACCCAGGACAAAGGGCCAGAAGAGATGCGTTTCTTGGTAACCATTTGAAAACCAGAGCCACAAAGGCAGGCCCCTCCGTGCTTCCCAGAATGCCACGGGCCATCGTGACATCTCGGTGAGCTGGGCATCGGCGTGACCCAGACATAGCCTGACGGTGCTTGCACTCGCTCCAGGGCCTTTGGCCTTACTCGGATCTGGAGGCTTTCCTGTGAATACAGGGCACTGGATGGTGTGGGGCTCAGGGAGGTTGTCCACACCCCCATGTGCCAGAACCCTACAACCACACGGGCCCCCTGGATTCTGGGGGAATCCGTGAGTCCCCATGCCCCCGAAAGGCAGGTAGGAGAGTGTTCTAGAGATACAGCCCAAAAGGAGTGCCCCTGTCTGTAGGGCAGGAGTTCAGTTCCCGCCACAGCCAGCACTCGCCTTTCTGGACGGTCCTGAGGGGCGAGGGGCGGGGACAGGGGGGTGCCCACTCTCAAAGCCATTCTTAGCAGCGGCTGCTACGTCGCAGAGCAGGT
>NW_023197377.1:0-741 GCF_002007445.2 Ailuropoda melanoleuca
GAAAGAGGTTCTTGACAACCTGGACAGCCACCTGAGGAAATCTGAATTCTTCCACTTCCTTTGGTTCTCACACAGTGAGAACGTCAGCATCATCTACTGGGACCACACCAAAAAGTCCCCCTTCTCTTCAGCCAACTGGTTTTGGGACTATGCCATCAAATTCTATTTACTGAAGTTCTTTCTCTGGATCAGTTCCTTCTGCTGGGCCTTTGTCGGCTGGATCAATCGCTTCTTCTTCTAGCTCCTGTTCATCAGGAAGGAGAGTAGCAACGTCAGCCACAAGATTTTCACCCACGAGTGCTGCTTCAAGCAGCATGTCCAGGACAGGGCCATCCCCAGATAGAAGACCAAGGAGATCCTGATGGAACTGAAAGCCATCCTGGAGACCTACCCCAAGATGATGGCTCACTACCCTGTAGAGGCGCTTCATCTCCGGGGGATGATATCTTGCTGAGTTCCTGCTTCCAGAGGGACAGCTGCTACATGAACATCATTATGTGCAGAGCCTATGGCAAGGAAGTATCACAGCTGGACTACTGTCTGGCCTAGGAGACCATCAGGAAGACAGTGAGGGGCAAGCCCCATTGGGCTAAGGCCTACAAATCTGCCTGGAGGGACTTAGAAAATGTATCTAGCCTCTTCGTAGTTCTGTGCCATCTGAGAAAGCTGGGATGTTCCTGAATGGTATATGAAGGTGTTCTACTGAAGAAGAAACCAAAAATAAATTGAGCCTGCCCCATT
>NW_023197378.1:0-736 GCF_002007445.2 Ailuropoda melanoleuca
GAAGCAGCCTCCATTAGAGAACACACCACTGTCCTTCACAGCTCCTCCCAGCCCTAAGAGACCCTATGATAGCTAATCCCAAAACAACCTCGGGGGCCAGTTCTGGTGTGGGAAACAAAGGCAGAAGAAAACTTAGTTAGTTTCCTTACTACTTGTGCCCACTGATAAGTCCTTGAAACAGGCAGAGTGACATTCCTCTAGGGGCTCAACTGTCTGGATGTCAAAAGTTGGCTAAGGGTGAAAGGGAACACTAGCCCGAACCCCNCTAGCCCGAACCCCAACCCCCCGCCCAGATCCTGTAGGTCTACTTTAACATATAAAAATTCCTTTGGAAACTTCCTTTATCTCTAAACCCCCAAGATATGTGTTGGTAATCACCCCCCAAGCATATGGCCCATCTGAAGGTTCTCATGATTAAGGTTTTATTAAGAAGGTAATAAATAACTTCTTCCCGAAAATAGCTAGCCCCCTAAAGGTCCTGGAAACCTTGTTCCAAAATTCGTTAGAGACTTACCCTATCCCTAACTTGTTCGCAACTTGAAAGTATATAATTTGCCACTCCTCAGGACCCCAGGGCAGCTCTTTACACCTAGAGGTCCTGCCCCTGTGCTTTCATAAAACCACCTTTCTGCACCAAAGAGGTCTCAAGAATTCTTTCTTGGCCATCGGATTAGAACCCTAATGTTCTTTCCTACCTCAGTTCCAACTCCCGGAACTTTCCCATCCTCCCACCTTG
>NW_023197379.1:0-1631 GCF_002007445.2 Ailuropoda melanoleuca
ATCCCGAAACGCCAGGATCACGCCCTGAGCCGAAGGCAGACGCTTAACCGCTGTGCCACCCAGGCGCCCCTTTTTTTAATTTTAAATAAACACCTGCTGTTGGAGCTCCCTCCCCAGAGATGCACATCCTAGGCTCACCTCCCCATGTGCCCACCTTTCCAGAAAACTCACTGGCTCACAGCACCCTCAGTTGGTGTTGCTCAATTGTTTCTGCACATTTTTAATAGCCCCTGAAAGAGCTTCTGGCCGTACTGAGCCGCCCACTTTGGCTGTTGGAGTTATCTGCCGACATACCAAGTGTGTCTGTGAGGAGTCCGATTACAAAGTCAGTCAGGCTGTGAGTGGTCTGCCCTTAACCCTGTTTCTCCCCATAAACCCTGTGCCTTTATTGTGTGATTTGGTACAGTGTGAAGCTTTTCTGGAACACACATATCAAGTCTTCACAGAAACGCCTAATTTCTTTCAAGGCAGCAGCAGCAGAAGCAAAGACATGTGAGGGAAGCGAACAAGGCCATCCTAGGGTAGTATGGACGTGTTTGGCAGAATTCGAGTCTGAGTCCTACAGCCCCTGAATGTCCCTTCTCCCAGCCCAGAGCCCTGAGTGTGATACTTGGGTCCTGACCCTGTCCATGCAGCAGAAATACCACTTTTCTTTGGGTTTCTCCCTTAGACAGTATGTAGCAGCATGAATTGGCCAAATTTATTTCTCAATGAAGGCTTTTTCTTTACTTTATTTGAAATCTATTCATGGAAATACACTTTGATTCTCCCCATTTCTCCCAGATTTAAAATACTTCCTACTCCCTAGAATTCCCGTGAGAATTTGTTCCTCTCTTTACTGAAGCCCAGACCACATATCTTGTGTTATTAAGTGCGTATGTGCGTGTGTGCGCTCCTGTGCATGTCTGTGTATGTTGTACGTGCATGTGTGTGTGCGTTTTACCTCAGTTACACTATAAACTCCTTGAGGGGGGCGCCTGGGTGGCTCAGTTGGTTAAGCGTCTGCCTTTGGCCCAAATTGTGATCTCAGGGTCCTGGAATCGAATCCCAAGTCAGGCTCCCTGCTCAGCGGGGAGTCTNGCGTCTGCCTTTGGCCCAGATTGTGATCTCAGGGTCCTGGAATCGAATCCCAAGTCAGGCTCCCTGCTCAGCGGGGAGTCTGCTTCTCCCTCTCCCTTTGCCCCCAGCCCCAGCTTGTGCTCACTCTCTCTCTCTCTCAAATAAATAAATAAAATCTTAAAAAAAAAATCTCCTTGAGAGCAGACACTTCATCTCTACAGTGTCCTCCCAGCAATATCCTTCACACAATAAATACTTAATAAATGTTTCCTAAATGAACAAATCCTCCAAAAGCATTGATTTTCACCTGGGCCCCTTTGTAAGGCGTGTCTAATACACGCGCACTGTGAATTCCAATGCAATGGTTAAAAGACAGTTTCGCATTAAAAATTTCCTGCAGCGTCGTTATCGGAAATTATTCTGGAAAAGTAAAACCCAAAAAGCAATGTAAGAACACCTTATGTGAATATTTTATTCACCTTTTTAAAAAATTAATAAGCAGCAGACAGGAACTATTTAATTTGGCTGCTCTGAGAGTTCCTGCTTCTCTTTCCAAGGCCCTAGAGGGCGAT
>NW_023197380.1:0-819 GCF_002007445.2 Ailuropoda melanoleuca
GTGAGTATCCTCTTCTCAAGCACAAGAGATAAATCTCAACTAAAACAAGCTCCGTGAGCTTGGTATAACCTCCAATGTATGGCCACAGGGATCGGTCTGTGTAATCCAGGCACTGGCCAATCATTACATAGTATTCCAGGGCTTTCAAGACTGATTCAGGGATGGTTCAGTGAGCAGAAAGCTCAGCACTCTCAGTAAATTTAAATCAGAAAACACATGGCCTCAGTTCTGCCGGCAACCATCTCATGAATGGGGTCAAAATATAAAACCAGTATATGGAGAAAGACCCACAGCAATCACTGAAAAGCCAAGCTCTTATTAAACCAGGGGTTATCTCAATCTACCTCTGGGCTTCAGTTTACATGCACCAATTAATCTGTTTTATTGTTCAAACCATTTAGAATGCATTATCTTTATTTGTTCTCAAATGCATCCTTAACTACTACAACGACTAAGATGAGGTTTTAATTTCATTGACTTGAACTTTAATTTCTTCATAGGGCAATGAAGATACAAATCTCTTGTCTATATTAATGATATTATACGAATATCCAACCAGACATGTGAATATACTTTGTAAAATATTTTAATGCATGTAAGGTGCTATTATGCAAAACAACACAATTTTATTTATCTTTTAGGAATCAAAATTCACTTTCAGATGACATTTAAAAAATATATTTTTAGGTCCTTTACTTTCCTATGTCATACCGGTTGCTCTTGCAAGATACATAGTCCACAAAGTGACGTGTAAAATCGAGTTATTGAACATAAAAAGTGAATTTTCTCTAGTACATTCCAATAAGGAGTATGAGAAAA
>NW_023197381.1:0-540 GCF_002007445.2 Ailuropoda melanoleuca
ATGAAGAAGAAATTATTTCTTAAGGGAAGCCCTTCTCAACCCCTATGCATCCCTTTCCTGCTGGCACAGATTCCCAAAAGCCTCATGTCCTTCATAGCAGTGTACACAGTTATAATTTCACAAGTATTTGTAAGTTCCCTTTCTATAACCCTCTCATCTACTGTACCTTCTTCTCCTCATAGTGCCAGCCGGTGCTTCGCATATCATAGGGGCTCAATAAATGTCTGCTGAATGAATTAATGAAGACAGAGGAGGCAGCTTAGGAGAGCACATCAAGACCTTGTTTTGTGCATGTTTAGTGTAAGATGTCCTTAAGATACCTGGGTGGGGATGTGTATTGAGCAGTTGGTGTAATATTTTAAGCCATGGGAGTGAGTAAATTTGCAAGGGAGAATGTGTGAAATTAGAAGGGACGAGGGCCCAAGACTAAGGAGGAAACTCAACATGTGAGTAGAGTAGGTGAAACCAGGAAAGACACTGAAAAGCAGGGCAGAGAGGTGGGAGAAAACACAGGGAAGTGTGGGGTTAGGGGAGTCAGGA
>NW_023197382.1:0-1021 GCF_002007445.2 Ailuropoda melanoleuca
TGGAAACAGCAGGATGGACAGAGCCTCAACTGGGCATAGCCCCGCCACACCCCTCAGGCTTCTCCAGCAGCGACCCCCTGCCACTGCCAGCCCCAATTCTTGATAACCCTCAAGTTCAGTTGTTGTGAGAGCGGTGCCTACACTTCCTGCTCGAGACACAAGTGAGGAGAAGGGAGAGATCCCTCTCCTCGCACGAAGTCAGTTGAGGGGGAGTCCACTTAATCAGAAGCTCTCTATCTGGGAGCCCTGCAAAGGACAGAAATGCTGTGACCCTCCGCTGGCCCCAAGGAGCTCTGGTGTGGCGAGGACCACAGAAGTCTACAGAACTTGGCGCACAGCAGCATCACACCTCCATGGCTACAGTTGCGGGCCACCCTTTTATTCTCACCCTCTCAAGGGGCGGGGAAAGCCCTCTGGGAACACAAGGCACACAGAGCAACCAGCTGACCNACCTCTCAAGGGGTGGGGAAAGCCCTCTGGGAACACAAGGCACACAGAGCAACCAGCTGACCCTTAGCACAACCGGGCCCCCTGGCAAGAGGCAGTGCATCCCCGTCCAGGAAAAAACACCTGAGAATCAGCACACTAGGCCCCTTCCCCCCGAAAACGAGGTGAAAGAACAAGTGAACAGCAAGTTTACAGACTAAAGAGGATGGCCAAACTCCAGCGCTAGGGGAAAATAGCACCTAGAGCTCGAGGCATTTTCCCACGATTCATATCTCTCTCCATTCAAAATTTTCCATTTCATTCTTTCTTCTTTTTTCCCTTTCCAACTTCATTTTTTTTTATTTTAGTAACTCTTCGTTTTTCAATCTTTTCTTAACTTTCATTTTTACATTGACATTTTATACATATATTCCTCATTCTTTGATTCCTTTCGCTATATTCAATTTGATTTCTGTATATATATATGTGTATATATATATACATATATACACATATATATGTGTATATATATATATATATACACATATATATATATACATATATATATATATATGAGTTGGGCTTTCTTTACAAT
>NW_023197383.1:0-593 GCF_002007445.2 Ailuropoda melanoleuca
GGTGCAGCCCAGAAAAATTACACATTCCTACAAAGTGGACCCTCTGAAAACAAGTGGGATTCAGATCTCAGAAGGGTCCTCAAAGCTGCCTGGTCAGCCTTCTCTTCCTACAGTAGTTCTCAGAAATGTTCATTCCTGCCCAGAATACTGAATCTAGTTGTTTCTCTCCAGAGATCTCATTTGATCTAATTCTTGGGCGGCCTTGCCTTCTATTTCTCAGAGGCCGCACAAAGTTCTGATGCCTGCACACATCTACTTCAAACTCCTCTCCATCAGACATCTCCTCCCTCCTTTCAAATCGGTCCTCCCGGCATGCTTCAGTCCACTCTGTTCCTCAGGGACTGACCGCTGTTAATCGTTCCTTTTCTGGATCTGTTCTCTCAACCTGTAAACATGCTCCATCTCACCAGGGCAATAATAGCAATATGGTTTTTCAATCATGGCAATATGNCTATGGTCTGTATGTATAGAATACAGTTGCCCATTCTTCTCTTGTTTTTCATCATCTTTGTTGCTCCTTGCAGTCAGACTCGTGGACCTCCCTGACCTCCCCTTGGTGGAGGCTATCGGGACTCCTGATCATGCTACCCAAA
>NW_023197384.1:0-505 GCF_002007445.2 Ailuropoda melanoleuca
GTTCCTGAGTGAATTCATATGCTATTTCGAGTGTCTCTGCATGTTCTTTTTTATGCACTTATGTTGGAGCCGGCCATCTGGGCGCGCTTAGAAACTGCTGTCTGTCACTAGGCAGTGCAGGTTCAGTGCTCTCTCCGGGTTCTTCCACTCTCTGGCTGCTGCATCCACAGTGTTCTCTCTTGCTCCTTTGTGGCTCTAGTCCCCCCGAGGGGCCAGAGCCAGCTCCCGATGGTGCCATAAGCAACTGTTGTGTAAGTTGCAGGAGCTGGAGTAGCTTCCTCCCTAGAGGCAAGTTAGCTGTTCCCTGTGGACATGGGGGAGTCTATTTTCTCCTAGTCCTCTCAGCTTTACTGCCAACACTCTCCCAGNGCTTTACTGCCAACACTCTCCCAGGCTTGCAGTTTGGGAGGGCTCAGTCCAAGTCTGCTCTTTCTCTGCAGAGCACAAGCAGGTAATCCTAAGAAAAGCCATGTGTCTTTCCCCTCTCGGACCTGTGGATCTGCAC
>NW_023197385.1:0-685 GCF_002007445.2 Ailuropoda melanoleuca
TTTTAAGAGGCCTGATTCTTTCTTCTTTAAATTTCCATATTCTATAAATTGCCAATGACAATGGGAAAAAATCCATTCTCTCTTTGTCAATTTTACATATCAAAAATAAATGTCTTCTGGGGCGCCTGGGTGGCAGAGCAGTTAAGCGTCTGACTTCGGCTCAGGGCGTGATCCTGGCGTTATGGGATCGAGCCCCACATCAGGCTCCTCAGCTATGAGCCTGCCTCTTCCTCTCCCACTCCCCCTNCCCCTACTTGTGTTCCCTCTCTCGCTGGCTGTCTCTATCTCTGTCGAATAAATAAATTAAAAAAATAATAAAATAAATGTCTTCTTTTCCTCCTGCCAACTGATTTCCCCCAATAGATAGGGTTAGGCAGTTTACTAACACATGCTCTCATGTAAGGAGGAAAGTGATTCAATGAGTAAAAGTAATCATTATAAAGTCAAACTGCTGTTTACCCTTAACTTGATGTTTCCCCCTTTTCTAAAGGATTTTATTATCATTGTCCACCAAAAAAAGAAAAAGAAGAAGAAAAAGAAAGAAAGAAAGAAAGAAAGAAAGAAAGAAAGAAAGAAAGAAAGAAAGAGAAAAGAAAGGAAGAAAAGAAGTAAAGAAGGCAAGCTCAGAATTGTCAAAGAGATGAGTTTATTCAAGAATAACAGGAATTGTAAGTCAGGACACAGA
>NW_023197386.1:0-198 GCF_002007445.2 Ailuropoda melanoleuca
AAACCACAAAATACAGACTCACTCACATTGTTTAGTCCTGTCCCTAAATACCGATGAATTACAAATATCCTAATACCCATAAGCTGAACCTTTACAGGAATCCCAGCTGCACTCAGTTTGCATCACAGGACCTCCCAGCTCAACGTGCAAACTTGCTAGAGCAGCATTCAGTGCGTGCTGGACATGAGGCTACAGAGG
>NW_023197386.1:553-750 GCF_002007445.2 Ailuropoda melanoleuca
CCTAATACAGCTGAAGGAAGGAAAGAGTAAAGATTGGAGAGGAAATAAATAGAAATAAATGTTATAAAAACTAAAAAAAAAAAAGCAACACAACATATCAGAAAAAGTGTTATACACAAGTAATGAATCATGGAACACCACATCAAAAACTAAGAATATAGTGTATGGTGACTAAATAACAAAATAAAATATTATTA
>NW_023197386.1:758-954 GCF_002007445.2 Ailuropoda melanoleuca
TAAAAAAAGGAAACCAAGTTTAAACATTGTTAAAATGTCTATCCTGAACAGAGGAACTTACACTTTCAATGCCATCTCTAATAAAATACCAGAGGCATATTTCAAAGAGCTGGAACAAACAATCCTGAAATGTGTATGGAACCAGAAAAGACCCCAAACTGACTAGGGAATGATGAGAAAGAAAACCAAAGCTGGA
>NW_023197386.1:1163-1243 GCF_002007445.2 Ailuropoda melanoleuca
CGGTGGCATAGCAGTTAAGCGTCTGCCTTCGGCTCAGGGCGTGATCCCGGCGTTATGGGATTGAGCCCCACATCAGGCTC
>NW_023197387.1:0-921 GCF_002007445.2 Ailuropoda melanoleuca
GGCAGACATGACTATTTTGATTTTTATCATTATTACCATCATTATCTTTATCTGCTGTGTCTGCTGAGCTCTGCTATACTCGTACCACTGTATTAGGCCTTGTGGAAACTGTGCACCAGGGAAAAGGCATAGCAAGCGGGTGGTTCACACTGCTGTATGAAGGAGTGTATTTTGACTACTGTTAAAGTTGATTTGTGACAAGAGTTTTAGTATTGGAACACTGTTTTCCTCACTAATTTGAGACCTAAGATTCTAAAAGAGTCTAACTTTGAGGCTTTGCTTCCGTTATTAGTTCTATAATCTCCAAAAATAGATGAAATATTTATAAAGTGAAGATTGTTTTGGATATTAAACAAGGATAAAAATTAGGTAATGTGTAACAATCTTCTCTCTTTTGATCATTCTTTCTCTGCTCATACTAAAAATACTGCTAATCAACTCAGAGCAGCCATCTCTTGGTAGAGATGAGGAGAGGTCATATTTCAAAAAAATACTGTGACGGTAATAGCAAAATATGGTAATAGATTAAATGACAACATAACATAGTACAGTGGAGGATATTCTCTCATTTTGTCTGGGCTTCATTTCTTCCCCACTTCTCCCATCCCTTTAGTTTTAATTGAATTGTCAATAATATTCTACATCTCTCTGGCTATAGGGATATGCAGATAATCTGGGCTTGACCAATCTCTACAGCNCGGGCTTGACCAATCTCTACAGCAAATAGTAATTATCCAAGGGGTGGACTCATGACTAAGAAGGTGTATTCATTCTCTACTGCTGCTGTAACAAAGTATATAAATTTAGTAGCTTAAAACAACACAAAATTATTATCCTACAGTTGTTTATGTTGTAAGTATTGGGCCCACTGAAATGATCCAGGATAATCTCCATATATAAAGACCTCTAGCCTTAACCTCA
>NW_023197388.1:0-1135 GCF_002007445.2 Ailuropoda melanoleuca
CATTGTGAATTTATTGTTGGTATGGTATAAGAAAGTGGTCCAGTTTCATTCTTTTGCATGTTTTTATCCAGTTTTCCTAATCCCATTTGTTGAAGAGACTATTTCCCACTGTATATACTTTCTCGCTTTGTTGAAGTTTAATTGATCATATAGTTGTGGGTTCATTTCTGGGTTGCCTATTTTGTTCTATTGATCTATTTGTCTATTTTTGTGCCAGTACCATACTGTTTTGATCACTACAGATTTGTAATATAGCTTGAAGTCTAGAATTGTGATGCTTCTAGCTTTGCTTTTCTTTTTCATGAAGCACACATTAGACCAGATGGACTTAATACATATACTTAGAACATCCTATCCTAAAACAGAAGAATATACATTCTTTTCAAGTACACATGGATCATTCTCCAGAATAGATCACATATAAGGTTGCAAAACAGGCCTCAACAAATACAAAAAGACCAAAATCATATCATGCATCTTTTCTGACCACAATCCTATGAAACTAGAAGTCAAACACAAGAAAAAATTTGGGAAGACCACAAATATATGGAGGTTAAATAATACGCTACTAAACAATGAATGGGTCAACCAGAAAATCAAAGAAGAAATTTAAAAAATACATGGAAACAGATGAAAAACGAAAGCACAATGGTCCAATTCTTTAGGATGCAGCAAAAGCAGTCCTAAGAGGGAAGTATATAGCAATACAGGCCTACCTCAAGAAGCAAGAAAAATCTCAAATAAAAACCTAATCTTACATCAAAAGAAGCTAGAAAAAAGAACAATGAAGCCTAAAGCCAGCAGAAGGAAGGAATGATAAAGATTAGAGCAGAAATAAATGGTATGGAAACTAAAAAAAAAACAAAAAAACAATAGATCAATGAAACCGGGAGCTGGTTCTTTGAAAAAATTAATAAAATTGATAAACCTCCAGTATGACTTATTAAAAAGAAAAAAGACCCAAATAAATAAAATCACAAATGAGAAAGGAAAAATAAAACAACCAACACCACAGAATTTCTGCTAATATCAATATCAGTGCTCGAATCCCTGGAAATGGAGACATTTTTTATTTTCTAAAGAGGAATAAAATGATCCAGTAGACAAAAGTTATGATTTAAAATACAAGAAGAAA
>NW_023197389.1:0-1166 GCF_002007445.2 Ailuropoda melanoleuca
TTTCATGTATATTTTCACCTTCTTCATCTTTGAAGGGCGTACTAAGAATGGACCACATGGAGAGCGCTTCCGGTATTTATCAGCACGACCGCTAAATTACAGGACCAGGGAAAGCAACCACTATTTGTGGTGTGGGCGATACAGTGTTAGCACGTTCTGTATACTGCATTTCCAGATCTCACTTTAACTCTTTGAAGTAGGTCTATTTATCTTCATTTTTGCAAATGAGGGGGGAGAGATAATAAGTAGCAAACCTAGTAGAACCAAGCTCTCCAGGCTAGCAAGTGGCAAGGCTGGAGTTTAAGCTAAGTTAACCTCAAAGCCTGAGACTTTTCATTATACAAACTTATTGCCTTTAACATATCTGTTTAGAAAGTATTTGATTCATCTTAAAGATAATTTTACTGCATCCTGGCTGTTCTTTATAAGCTTGTTACTTGTAGCTATAAACTTCTGACACCTGAGTTCCTAAGTTTTGAATTTGAACTAAGGGATACTGACTCCACATTATAAGGATGAATCACTGGTAAATTCCAGGTTATTGCTGTTGCTGGTGGTGGTGGTGGTGGTGTGTGTGTGCATGTAATTACTGGTTTGGTTAAATTTCCTTTAAGGTCACAAGCATTCTTCTGGATGTTTGAAGCATTTTACAAGCACCTTTGCATTGTTATTGTGAAACATGTTGAGTAAGGGACAAGTGAGGCTAGGTAGGGAGAGGCAGGCAGGGGGCTAGGTGAAGAGGCTCACACAAACCCAGGCTCACAGAAATCTAGGATGTGGAGAAATGTTACAGACAAGATATTAACCAGAGAGAAGGGAGCATAACAAATCCACCTTGTTTGTCTTCAATGTCATAGACAAGATATTTACCAAGTTCCCTGGTCAGTTTTCTGTAAAAGACAGACCATAAAAGCCCTCAGTGACAACCCATGGCAGGGCCCCTCTCCCCCTAGAGAGCTTTCCTGTTCTAGTCTCACCTTCACTTAATANCAACCCATGGCAGGGCCCCTCTCCCCCTAGAGAGCTTTCCTGTTCTAGTCTCACCTTCACTTAATAAACTTTCACTTCACCTCACCTTTTTGTCCTCCAGATTCATTCTTCAACTCTGTGAGATTCATTCTTTGACTCCGCGGGACAAGAAGCCTGCAACTCTGTGATGATATCAT
>NW_023197390.1:0-3649 GCF_002007445.2 Ailuropoda melanoleuca
AAATTACTGCAACTTTGAAGAAATTCCAGTGATAAAAATGGATTAAAATAAACCATTTATGACTTTCAAAACTCCTCTATATCACATTTATTTTTAACACCCTTGTGATAAGTATAATAATTACTGATTGAATAATTTTTTAAAAATCCTAATAAGTATGAATGATTATTTCCATTCTTATGTATCGAAGGCATGCTGCTTTTACCAACCTTAAAATTACTTCTATTATGTGAGACAGAAAATGGAATTCTAAACTATAACGAAGATGGATCACAAGAGTGTAAACAGAAGCAGACTATTTTATTATATAAATAGCAAAGCTTAGGAAAAGAGCAGACAAAAATATCTTCCAAGAAAACAAAGATCAAAATTAGCAAGTTTCTTTAATTCTACGCTATAGCCATATAAAAGACACTCCCCCGAAAGTTACTAACTCTCCATATAAGGCAATNATTTCTTTAATTCTATGCTATAGCCATATAAAAGACACTCCCCCGAAAGTTACTAACTCTCCATATAAGGCAATTAATAGAGTTTAGTAAAGAACAGAAAGTAATCATGAAAAGTGTAACATGGGGGAAGGACTATTATCTGATATCAATGTTCAAAAATGAAACTAGTGTGCTTATTGTATAGTTGATAAGGAAAAGATGCTATTTTTCCTAGAAAAAAATGTGCTGTATTACTACCCTTCATTTTTAAGGAATATAATAACTCCAGCATCTCTAATAAAATTCATTAAAAAGGTATTTTTAAAAAGGTAATTTTAAAATAGAACAATATAACAGAAGTATTCTAAAAAAGTATTTACCAAGAAAAAAGAGAAGATTAAATACTGATTCTTCCTCCTTATTAATTAATAGGCTGTAGTATCACAGCTGTGCATTGCTGGTTAATCAGCGTTAACAGGCTTTGCTTAGCCAAAGCATTTTGCTTTTGTTCTTACTTCTCCTGTTTAATGTGGAAGTTACTCTTGAGTATATTAGGCTTCAGTAATGACAAAGAGCTACATTTGATCTATAACTTCAAGTCCTTCTATAGAGAATTGCCTCAGAACATTTTATAACATTTTCTGAAAGGACTGGATGTGAAAGCCTTCTTGATATTGTGACAACTCAGATAGTAAAAAGAGCATTTGATGAATTTCTTAATGAAGTAAAATGTCGTCCAACAAAACTTTTTACTTTACCTGCTTAAAAAAAAATCACCCTTCTGTTGAACTAATCTTCAGTGTTATTTATTCTCTTCTATAGTAAATATCAGTGATGAGTTATATAAATTTGCAAGTATTTCTTTTACTATCCTTAAACCCGTAATATTTAGTACTCAAAAATACAGATTTACATTTTCTAGATATGGTAAAGGTTGTAAGGAATTTTTCTTTTCTTTTCTTTTCTTTTTTCAAGATTTTATTTTTTTATTAGAGCACAAGCAGGGGGAACAGCAGGCAGAAGGAGAGGGAGAAGCAGATTCCCTACTAAGCAGGGAGCCTGACGCTGGTCTTGATCCCAGAATCATGACCTGGGCCAAGGCAGCCCCTTAACCTACTGAGTCACCCAGGCTCCCAGGAATTTTTCTTTAAAAAGTTTAAGGTAGGATGCTATAGCTAGCTCAGTCACTACAGCATGTGACTCTTGAATCTCGGGGNTCTCAGGGTTATGAGTTCAAGTCCCAAGTCAGGCATGGAGCCTACTTTAAAAAAAAGAAAGTTTAAAGAATGAGAAAATATTTTTTTCCGATAAAATAATAAGTCCATGTGAAATCTAATTCTTAAAATATATGCGATAATACACTTTCCACAAGAAGGAACTGTTTCAGATATTATCCCGCTGGTTCCCTCTTCTCCATTCACTTTGCCACATTCACTTCCAGCATGCATTTTCTCTTATGCCCTGTCTCTGGTCTCTCAGGGCCATCCCACCTTGCCCAGTCCAAACCACTTTACTTTGCCTCTAGGTTAATTTCCCTGAAGTCATCAATAATGTCAGACTTCTTGTCTTTCTAACTTATCACAAATGGGGCCCTCAAATGCTTACATTTTTTCCACTTTTGTAATGTCCTCTGTTACTTCTATTGGATCAATTGTAGCCACTGTTTATGGCTATCTATGCACAGACTGAGGTCATGGCTGGGAAGGAGCCTTCTGTATCCAGCAGGATGTGGGATGTGGAGGCATTTTACTGGGCTCTGGTCATGGAATGCAGGCAGAAGTGATATGGGCCACTTCTATGCCTAGCCCATAAAAATCTACAGGCATGGCTCTCCATGCTCTCTCTTTCCACTACTGCTGGTGGGATTTTATGTCCTGAATGACTGTGTAAAGGAGTGTTCCACTCCTTCCTTGCTGCCATCAACTGCACTTTCAGCTAGTGAGAAGTAACCTTCTATTTTGTAAAGCCACTGATATTTCATAGTTATCTCTTACAGTGGCCAACTGTAACCTATAACCGTCCATTTTTAAACTGTCCTTCAAAAAACCTAAGTGAAAAGAATAAAAAATTAGTTTTTAAAGCAAATTCTTTCCCAGTATAGACATAGTTTACATTTTTCCTTGGGAAGATTCCATAATGTAGATATACCGTAAAAGAAATAGAATAAAAAGAATAAATATATATTTGAATAAACTATCAAAAAATTCAAACATGCGGGGTGCCTGGGTGGCTCAGTCGGGAATCACCTGCCTTTGGCTCAGGTCATGATCCCAGGGTCCTGGGATTGAGCCCTGCATGGGGCTCCCTGCTCAGCGGGGAGTCTGTTTTTCTCCCTCTCTCTCCTCTGTCCCTTTCCCTCTGCTGGAGCTTATGCTCTCTCTCTCAAATAAATAAAACCTTTAAAAAAATCCCAATGTTCACAAAATGTTACACTGTGCATTTTTTTAGCATTTATTAAATACAGGATTATTCTCAAATGAAAAACTTGAATGTAATCATATATGACTTCAACAATGAAGGTTTAGTATATTAAAACCAAAAAAAAAAAAGATGTTAAAATAAGGAGTTACCTGTATATATGATCCATATATAATTATACTATAAGATAATATTTCAATGAAGAGTTAAAAACATCTTGTTAAAAACTCAAACTATCATATGTAAGTTCTATAAAATTTAAGTATATTTTTGGAATACCTCAATCTGATGTTTGTTATTTGGAATAAAATCCAAATTCTTTATGTAGTATTCAAAATCTTGCAAAATTTGGCTTCTGAATCTCTTCATTTCTTTTTAAATTTCTTCTTTTACTCTACTAGTAATGATTGCTTTGTGAATCCACATGACCTTCAATAGTTTGTATCATCAAACTTTTAATTTTGCCTACTGATTACATATGAAAATATTACCTGATTTATGTGGTCTTCATTTTCATTCCCCTAACTACAAATAATGTTGAATCTATTTTTTATGTTTATGCTATTCATTTTTTCCTCCTCTGTGAAATGCTTGTTCCTCTCCTTTGCCCATTTTTCCCCATATCGGTAAATAGTGCTTTAATTATTGATTCACAGTTCTCTATGTATTCTTGTTACTAATCATTTGTCTGTTTGACAGATAACATGCCTTCTGCCATTTTTATCATTTTTTTACATCCTTTAAGATGTCTTTTGATGAGAAAAAATAAGTTCATTAAAGTTAGATGTGTCAAATTTTTA
>NW_023197391.1:0-541 GCF_002007445.2 Ailuropoda melanoleuca
AAATGTGAAAACAAATTATGCTGCTAATGGAACCATCTGGGTCACTCATGTAGATCCTATGTAAGGGCTTATTCTCTGATGAAACCAACTAAAATCAAGTTACTGATAAGTCTGCACCACCAAGATTGTCCCCACTCCTGCCTGGAGTCATCATGACACTGGACATGGCAACATATCCAACCATCTTACACAGGAAAAATAAATAAATAAATAAAGGACCTCATGTTCTTTGAAGCAGAGTCATCACTGCACAACAGACTTCTGTCTCTTCCTAAAAGTTGACCCGATTGTCTTACAGTGACGGGAACGACATTGCGCAGCATGTGGCCGCCATTCATTCCTGGAAGATCTGCTACATTAGACNACTACATTAGACCCTGAACTACCTCTCAGGGATATGGGTAGAACCTCACTGCCATTCACACGTTTTGGTTTGTGGTGTTACTTTTCCAGCCTCATCAGCAGAATCTAGCCACACCGTTCTGGTAGTTAAAACTAAACTGAGTCATGTTTTTAGTTCTCTGGATCCTTTGCACTTTGA
>NW_023197392.1:0-214 GCF_002007445.2 Ailuropoda melanoleuca
GGAAGGTTTTCATTCATGCTCCCTTACTCACGAGAGATGATGATCGTTGATATTTCCCTGTACTGTGTGGGTTCTCATAGACCACTATGGGGCACTCTCCTCAGACTTCAACGACTAGATTCCCTCATTTTTCCCTATTCACGAAGGGTGATTATAGTGCTAAGACGGTCCCTGTACGGTGTTGTTTCTGACGGACGTGTTTTGGGCCTTTTCG
>NW_023197392.1:611-809 GCF_002007445.2 Ailuropoda melanoleuca
ATCGTTGATATTTCCCTGGACTCTGTGGTGTCTCAGAGACCATTATGTGGCACTCTCTCAGGGCTTCCGCGACCACTTTCCTCATGTTTCCCTATTCACGAAGGGTGATGATAGTGCTAAGACGGTCCGTGTACGGTGTTGTTTCTGACGGACGTGTTTTGGGCCTTTTCGTTCCATTGCCGCCACCAGTTTTGACAG
>NW_023197392.1:897-2078 GCF_002007445.2 Ailuropoda melanoleuca
TCGAGTTTCCTTCACGGTAACAAAACACCTTGATTCCTGTTCCACCTTCCATAAGTCCGTCGTGACTTCAAGGGCTTTCCCATCACACTTTGTTTCTTGGTTCTAAGGGCTGGATCCTCCCCAGGCCCCTACACCCAATGTGGAATCGGGGTCCCCAGTGAAAAGGCTGCTGTTCGCTGGAGGTGTTTCCCTGGACGCTCTGCTTTATTACCAATGAGAAGGGCGCTGAGTCCTCGAAAATCCTGACCCTTTTCATTCATGCTCCCTTACTCACGAGAGATGATGATCGTTGATATTTCCCTGCACTGTGTGGGGTCTCAGAGACCACTATGGGGCACTCTCGTCAGGCTTCCGCGACCACTTTCCCTCATGTTTCCCTATTCACGAAGGGTGATGATAGTGCTAAGATGGTCCCTGTACGGTGTTGTTTCTGACGGACGTGTTTTGAGGCTTTTTGTTCCATTGCCACCAGGAGTTTTGACAGGATTTCCCCAGGTTGCAAACATTTTATTGGAGCGGCTGTTGGCCGAAATGTGTTTCTTAGTTCTTTGTTCATCATGTTTCACTCAAGATTCCAAAGCACCTTGATTAATATTATAACTTCCATAAACCGACGTGTCTTCAAGGACTTTCTCCTCACACTTTGTTTCTTGGTTTTAATGGCTGGCCTTCCCCAGGCCCCTACACCCAATGTGGAATCTGGGTGCCCAGTGAAAAGGCTGCTGTTCACTGGAGGTGTTTTCCTGGACGCTCTGCTTTATTACCAATGAGAAGGGCGCTGAGTCCTCGAAAATCCTGAACCTTTTCATTCATGCTCCCTTACTCACGAGAGATGATGATCGTTGATATTTCCCTGGACTGTGTGGTGTCTCAGAGACCACTATGGGGCACTCTCGTCAGGCTTCCGCGACCACTTTCCCTCATGTTTCCCTATTCATGAACGGTGATGATAGTGCTAAGGCGGTCCCTGTACGACGGTGTTTCTGACGGACGTGTTTTGGGCCATTTCGTTCCATTGCTGCCAGCAATTTTGACAGGATTTCCCCAGGGATCAAACATTTCGTTCGAAGCGGGTATTGGCTGAATTGTCTCTCTCAGTGCTGTGTTCATCGTGTTTCATTCACGGTACCAAAACACCTTGATTCCTGTACCACCTTCCATAAGTCCGTCGTGACTTCAAG
>NW_023197392.1:2112-2321 GCF_002007445.2 Ailuropoda melanoleuca
TCACACTTTGTTTCTTGGTTCTAAAGGCTGGATACTCCCCAGGCCCCTATACCCAATGTGGAATCAGGGTCCCCAGTGAAAATTCTGCTGTTCGCAGAAGTTGTTTTCCTGGACTCTCTGCTTTAGTACCAATGAGATGGGCGCTGAGTCCTCGAAAATCCTGAACCTTTTCCTTCATGCTCCCTTACTCACGAGAGATGATGATTGTT
>NW_023197393.1:0-544 GCF_002007445.2 Ailuropoda melanoleuca
TCTGGATCAGTGTCTTCACACCCCCGTGTACTTATTCCTGAAGAACTTATCACTTTTTGATGCCTGCCTCCTTTCCATCACACTTCCAAAATTTATCCTGAACTCTTTATCCCACAGAAACACCATTTCATTCTCAGGTTGCATATTACAGGTGTTGCTGGTGATCCACTTTGCTGGATCTGAGCTTTTCCTTCTAACTGCCATGTCCTATGACCGCTATGTGGCCATCTGTCACCCACTGCATTGTGATGTCATCATGAACAGGAGAGTCTGTGTGAGCATGACAGCTGCATCCTGGTTTCTTGGGAGTATCTTTGGAGTCTTATACTCAGCCAGCACTTTCTCTTTATCTTTCTGTGGCTCCAGAAAAGTTCCTCAGTTTTTCTGTGATGTGTCCTCCCTACTGAAGATCTCTTGCTCAAAGTCTCATGTCACCATTGATATTAGTGAGGCTATTGGGATTACGTATGCACTTTTTAGTTTGTTGTCCATTGGATTTTCATACATTTGCATTTTCAATACAGTGCTGAGAATGCCATCATTA
>NW_023197394.1:0-597 GCF_002007445.2 Ailuropoda melanoleuca
AAAGAATTAGCTCTTGGTTTCATTGTTCTTTTCTGCTCTCTTTCTTAACTCTATTTCTGCTCTAGTCTTTGGTGTTTACATCCTTCTACTCAATTGGGGGTTTATCTGTTCTTTTTCTAGTTCCTTGAGATGTAAATTTTGTTTACTTGAAACTTTTCTTAAGTTTCTTGAAGACCTATTCTGGAGAATGTTCCATGTGCACTTGAGAAGATTATGTGTTATTTTGCCTTTGAATGGAATGTTCTGTATGTATCTGTTAAGTTCATCTGGGTTAGTGACATTTAGGGTTGATGTTTCCTTACTGTTTTTCTTTGGGGTATTAAAGTTCCCTACTATTATTGTATTGCTATTTGTCCCTTTATGAAATCCCACATAATTTGATGGCACTCCTTCCTGTATTTTTTTAGTACTCTTCCTTTAGAGAGATCACTGGCACTGTAGAGNCTTCCTGTATTTTTTTAGTACTCTTCCTTTAGAGAGATCACTGGCACTGTAGAGTGTCAATTTTTCCTGTTTAATAAATCTAAAAGTTGAAGCAGCTTGAATCTTGATTAATTTCTTATATTTAGGAAATGAAACCTAGGTCATAAGATTTAG
>NW_023197395.1:0-1004 GCF_002007445.2 Ailuropoda melanoleuca
GACGGTCTACTGAAAAAATCAGAATTGAAATGAGAATAAGAGAGGTCGGCAAAATGGCCAAAAGCAACAGCTGTCAACAACTTTTCCATATGTCAACTATAAGCAGTCAGTAACTGAGATAAAGAGTGCTTGTTCCTAACACACTAAAATAATAATAATAACAACAACATATACAAGTAAACTTAGAAAATGTGAGTTACATGATTAAAAGTATAAGATTTTATGGAAAAACAGCAAAGAAGTGCTGAATATATGAAATACAGCATGTACGTGGGGAGGAAAATAACCGAAAGTTTTTGAAATTAACATAAAATTCATTGTGATTCCAAACTAATTTAGTCAATGTATTCTGAATCATAAATAACTGGATTTTAAAGAGTGAAGGCTGGTAAGTGGATTCTAAAACTTCTATGAAAGCATATTTAAGTAGATATTTTCATTTTTTAAAAATTTTGAGATACCTTCACACTTACATAAAAGTTGTAACAACACAGAGAACTCCTGTATGCTCTTTACCCAGAGTCACCCATGTTTATCAGTTGGCCAATTCCTCCTTCTCCGTCCCTTCCCACATGTTAATTTTCGTCTGAGCACTGGAGAATTGATTATAGGTACATCACACACCTTATTTCTTAAGAATGAGAATGTTCTCTTAGATAACCACAGTAGTTATCAAATTCAGGGAATTCAACAGACACACAAAGCTTTTACCCAATATACTGCCCGCACGTCAGTTTTGTCAGTTGTCCCAATTATGACTTCCCCGCAGTATGATTTTCCTCTAGTACTGGACCCTGACAAGTCCCACAGACTTGCTCTCTCATCCACATGGATGTTAACATCCTTCAAAGATCTAAACCCTCTGGTGTCTAGCTGAATTGTGACAACTGCCTATACTTACATCAGCACCATCACAACAGAGACACAGGACAGCTCCATGTCCCCAAGGACTCCTGCGGCCTTCCCATCAACCTCTCCCCACAACCCTGCCCCTGGCAACTATG
>NW_023197396.1:0-799 GCF_002007445.2 Ailuropoda melanoleuca
TCCTGACCAGAGCCTGGACCCCAGGGACAGTGCTGGAATTCCCGGATGCACTCATGAGAGCCTCAGGCTGTTGTTCTTGATGGGGCCAGTCACTCCCATGTGGCTGCTTGTGGGAACTCCTGCCTCCACTGTGAACTGGATAGGGGAAGGAGACAGTAGGGTGAAGAATTCTATTCTGGGCCTCTGGTCTCTCCACAGTGGGGACAGAGTGGCAAAACCTGGCAGGCTTGTGGTCTTCCTCAGCTGTGGGGGAGAGGGCTGTGAGTGCCAAAGCCAGCCCACAGGGGCTCCCAGAGACTCTGGCACCTCCTCCCCCAGGCGGGGTCATCCATTTGGCACAGCAGACGCCAGTCACCTACGCTCCCATCTAGGCATACCTGGCATGAGCCCCATACTGCGTTCCCCAGAGCCGAGTCCTGCTGGGAGCCAGTGCCTGCCAAAGGCTGGGAGCCGTTCTGCCTCTGCCCTCCATGGGCACTTGGCAGGCTGGGTCCCTGCTCCCCTTGGCCAGTTCCTGCCACAGCTAATCTCCTCCCTGTGGCCCATGCCTGGCAATGAGCCCTCCCTGGCAGAGCNTCCTCCCTGGCAGAGCAGGCTGCATGCGTGCTGTCTGCCAAGCAAGCCTGCTTCTGTTGCTGGCACTGGCCCCGTTTCCACGGAACCCTTCCTGGGGGGCACCATCCCTCACAGAGTTCTCCTGGGAGCCTGCAGGCGGCCTCTCGTGGGAGTACGGCACCCAGTCGTTTCCCTGGATCTCCCCCCTTACGCTCTTCTGGTGTTTGCAGGGTGTTTTGCTGTT
>NW_023197397.1:0-1072 GCF_002007445.2 Ailuropoda melanoleuca
AACCCACAGACAAGCTTGGTTGGTCTGTTCTGTGCTTTAAAATCACCTGAATCGGTAGCCAACATTTACAAGCGGGTGAATTTTGCATCGAACCTTGGAATCCTCTTGGAAGAAATAATCAAGAGACGTGGCCGCCTAGGGCTCAGCACTCTCTGGTGACAGTGGGCAGGACGAGACAAGCCCCCATAGGCAAGGCACCTGGTCTCTGGTTCACTGCGGTCCCTGTGCTCGGTCTCCCTCCCAGGAGACCCACCTGCCCCTGGAGGGACCTGGATATACAACCCCTCCCTTCCTCCTTTGAGCCATCACAGCTTTTAGCGGGTGAAGTGACACGTGAGGTGGGGCTTGTAGGGGACAGTGGCTTTCAGCAACCAAAGCTGGAAGGGAAGTGGCAGGTCCAAGGCTCACGGCGGTCACCAGCATGTCCAGGCTGAGCCTTCCGGTCAGGGGTGTCTCCCGTTGCCCTAACTGCTTGCAGAGCCCCTGCCTGGCCTCTGTCATCCCCACACTGGTAATAATCATCACCACAGCAGTGCTGAGAAGAGTTAGCACTGAGCGCCTCGCACGCTTGAGCTCATTTCAGCCTCGCAGCGCTGGTGAGGACTAGACAGTCCGCCAAGAGGTCATTTTAGTCTGACCAGCAGGCACTTCCCCTTCAGTTAACTGGGTCCTGATTTTCCTTTGAGGACCCATCCCTCTCCCACTACGGGCCTTCGTGGCTCAGGAAGCAGCAAAGAGTGGTCACCCGCCACGGGGCTCCAGGGGTCATGTGACTCAGAGAGGGGCCATGATGACTGGTTCCAGGAGGCCCCAAGGCTCCCTTCCAGCACTTGCTGGAACTGGGCTCGCAGCTAGCACAGTGGAAACATGGAGTTACTGGGGCGCCTGGGNCTACTGGGGCGCCTGGGTGGCTCAAGTCGGTTAAGCGTCTGCCTCTGGCTCAGGTCGTGATCCTGCAGTCCTGGGATCGAGCCCCACATTCTTGGGGCTCTCTGCTCAGCGGGAGCCTGCCCCTCCCCCTGCTTGTGCGTGCTCTCTGTCAAATAGATAAAATCTTAAAAAAGAAATAAAA
>NW_023197398.1:0-925 GCF_002007445.2 Ailuropoda melanoleuca
AACCCCAAAGTTTCTGAATCAGTACATCCAGCGTGGGACCTGAGAATTTGCATTTCTAATGAGTTCCTGGTGTAGCTGATGCAGCTGGCCAGGGAACACACTTTGAGAACCAGGGCTCCAAAGTGGTGGTTCTCACACTCGGCGACACATGACAGTTACTTGCAGGAGCTTTTGGATATTACTGCCTGGGTCCCAACCCCCTGAGATTCTGACTGAATTGCACTGGGGATGGGCCCGGGCANCTGACTGAATTGCACTGGGGATGGGCCCGGGCATCTAGATGTTTACAAGCTTCCCAAGTGATTAAAGAGGCTACCAGGGTTGAGAATCGCTGTGCATCTAGCAGTTTCCTGGCTACACATGCTCTTCTCTCACTCTCAGCTCAGCTACTCAGGAGGAAGATGGATGATATAAATAAGTCATTATTATAAGCCTTGTTGGATGGAAACCAGTCATTTGAAAGCCGACTGGGAAGTAAAGGAAGAGGAACAGTGGCCGGCTTGGCATCCCCTGCTGGTTAGGACTGATGAGGACTTCAGCTTGCTGTGACCGGGTTTGGGATGCTGGTCTCCTGGGCAAACATCTCCCCCACAGGCTTCCGAAATTACAAAGGAATCAACTCAGAGGGACTCAATCTGTGGATTTGAGCCCAGGGAGATGAAAATAGGCAAGATGCTCCCTGGGTGGGTTGATTTCCTTGGGACTCTCCAGGGGGAGGGAAGGGTGCCATTTGGCCAGACTTCTTATTTATAAAGGGCCTCTTGAATAGTAGTAGTATTTAAAAAGAATCCTCTACAAAAGAATAGTATTTTTTCAAGTCTTAAGTCACTTGTCCTAGCCTGTGGACTAAATTTTAAGGATTTAGACCAGTGACTCTCAACACGATCTCACATTGGAATCACAAGGGACAGTTACAAAGAGAACC
>NW_023197399.1:0-354 GCF_002007445.2 Ailuropoda melanoleuca
TCTCGTGAGTAAGGGAGCATGAATGAAAAGGTACAGGATTTTCGAGGACTCATCGCCCTTCTCATTGGTAACAAAGCAGAGCATCCAGGAAAACACCTCCAGCGAACAGCAGCCTTTTCAATGGGGATCCCGATTCCACATTGTTTGTAGGGGCCTGGGGAGGATCCAGCCCTTAGAACCAAGAAACAAAGTGTGAGGTGAAAGCCCTTGATGTCACGATGGCCTTATGGAAGGTGGAACAGGAATCAAGGTGCTTTGCTACCGTGAATGAAACACGACGAACACAGCACTGAGAAAGACAATTCGGCCAAAACCCGCTTCCCACGAAATGTTTGCTCCCTGGGGAAATCCTGT
>NW_023197399.1:651-1112 GCF_002007445.2 Ailuropoda melanoleuca
AAGCAGAGCGTCCAGGAAAACACGTAGAGGGAACAGCAGCCTTTTCACTGGGGACCCCGATTCCACATTGGGTGTAGGTGCCTGGGGAGGATCCAGCCCTTAGAGCCAAGAAACAAAGTGTGAGGGGAAAGACCTGTAAGTCACGACGGCCTAATGGAAGGTGGAACAGGAATCAAGGTGCTTTGGTACCGTGAGTGAAACACGACGAACACAGCACTGAGAAAGACAATTCGGCCAAAACCCGCTTCCCACGAAATGTTTGCTCCCTGGGGAAATCCTGTCAAAACTGCTGGCGGCAATGGAACGAAAAGGCCCAAAACACGTCCGTCAGAAACAACACCGTACAGGGACCNCAGGGACCGTCTAAGCACAATCATCACCGTTCGTAAAAGGGAAACATGAGGGAAAGTGGTTGCGGAAACCTGATGAGAGTGCCCCATAGTGGTCTCTGAGACCCCACA
>NW_023197400.1:0-1281 GCF_002007445.2 Ailuropoda melanoleuca
TTACTAGCACAGGGTCTGGACTTCCTCAAGTGTAAAGTGATGGTAATGGTGCCTAGCTCAGCAGGCTATTGTGGGGGTGAAATGCAAGGAATTCTGGGAAGGTTCGTTGTTCTTACCTAACCTATACTGACATGTATGAAGTGCAGTCTCTGATTTGAGCGGGTGACATACATTATCTCATTTAACCATTAACAACTGTAAGGAATTCATACTGTTGTTCGTTAATGATTCAGGGAGATGGGGAGTTAGTTTGACTAGTTATGCCCAAGACTACACCTGCCCATATTGGCGTCTCTCTGGTGGTTGCCCTACCCAGGGCCTTCTCTTCCTCCAGCTGAGCTGGTGTGCTCTTCTCAACATGGCACAGAGCTGAGGTGGACCCATCAAGGAGATAACTCAGCTTTCAGAGCTGGGCAAACAGTCCCCTTCGAGAAGTACCTGTAAGTTTTTCCCCTATAAATGTGACCTTGATTTATGCCAGCTTATCATGTGAGCCTGAGAGACTATGTCAACCATATCAGAAAGCAGAATCTCTGAGGGAGGTCTCAGGGAGAGCCCGGCAGAGTTCCCCATGAGAACTTCTGCCATCCGTCAGCACCACTCAGAGCACTCCATCTCACTGGAGGGGTCAGCAGAAACTCTGAGGAGATCCCCAGAATTTCGTTTTCATGTTTCTCTCTTACTTTCCTTAGAGACAGAGAAGTGAGGTACTCGAATGGTTTAGCCACGCAATCAGGCAAGATTTTCCAAACCACATATTTACCCTCTTTTCACACCTTGGCAAATTTTCAAAGCATTTTGGCTGTGAAAAATGCCATTATTTCTCCAGAAGTGAGTGTCCCAGATTTGTAGGGGTGATGTGTGCTATAGAATAAATGTTTGTGTGCCTCCTCCCCTGCCCAAAATTCATAAGTTGAAAACCAATCTCTAATGTGATGGTACGTGGACGTGGAGCTTTTGGGAGATGATTAGGCCATGAGGGTGAAGCCCTCATGAATGAGAGTAGTGTCCTTATGAAAGAGGCCCCACAGAGCTCCCCGGCCCCTTCTGCCTTATGAGGACACAGCAAGGAGAGGGCTGCCTATAACCCAGGAAGTGGGCTCTCACCAGTGAATCTGCCAATGCCCTGACCTTGAACTTCTCAGCCACAACTGTGAGAGAGAAATTTCTGTTGTTTATAAGCCATTCAGTCTACGATATTTTGTTATATTAGCCCAGACTAAGATAATGCAATAATTGCTGCTTCACACCATGGAGGTCAGTCGTTTATGTACCGTCACC
>NW_023197401.1:0-210 GCF_002007445.2 Ailuropoda melanoleuca
AAAACTAAAAATAGACAAATGGGACTATATCAAACTAAAAAGCTCTGCACAGCAAAGGAAATAATCAACAGCGTGATAAAGCATCCTATCCTTCAAGAAAAAAATATTTGCACACCACATATATTTCCCACATATCAACAGAAAGAAAGAGAGAGAGAGAGAGAGAGAGAGAGAGAAAGAAAGAAAGAAAGAAAGAAAGAAAGAAAGAAA
>NW_023197401.1:297-541 GCF_002007445.2 Ailuropoda melanoleuca
AGGAAGAAAGAGAGGCAAGGAGGGAGGAAGGAAGGAAGCTGAAGGAGGAAATAGATGGTAAAGAACTAGAATAGACATTTCTCCAAAGAAGCCACATAAATGGCCAACAAGTATATGAAAAGGTGCTCAACATCACTGTTGATGAGGAAAACACAGACCAAGACCATAATGAGAGATCACCTCACAGATGTTAGGCCGGTTATTATTTAAAATAAACAAAGGGGAGGGAGATAATAAGTATTGG
>NW_023197402.1:0-875 GCF_002007445.2 Ailuropoda melanoleuca
AACGGGGACTAAGATTTTTTAAAAAGACTGTATTTAAAAAAAACACCAACACACCTATTTCTAAGTTTATAAGAGAGACAAACTGATTCTTTGGCTTTAGTTCTAAACCATAACAAGTAACCACAGTACATGTTTGGGAATTCAGTCCTGGTCTACCAGTCCTGCAGCTTCGTGCAACAGCTTTCTTCCATTCCTGTAATTTTGGAATATCGGCCAATCTCTAAACTACTCACTTTCCCTAAATGTGATATAAACTGTAGATAGATTGTGTCCTGCCAGCACAGTTTCCCCTTAGCAAGTAAGAAATTGAAGTTTATATGAGATATTAGATTGTCAAATGATTGTCACAGTTTTATTTATTTAAAGTTACACATTTTTCTTTTTTTCTTTCCCATACTGAAATACAGCTCAGAATCACTTTGGCAAAACGGTAATCTGACCCAAGTCGGTTTTCCTCTCCTAATTACTGATTAATGGACTTCATGCTGCACTGTGGGTGCTTACGGCTGACTGGTGTCAGCACATGCCTCTACATGGCAAAGCTTTCACTGGTCTATGGAGAATTGAGAGAGAAAAATTCATAAATCAGCTGAGTTTTATTGAAGGAAATAATAATCCCTGGAGTGTACAGTATATGGTGTTATCCTCTGGCATAATTCTATAAAACTATCACATTACAAGGTATTGAAAGTTAAGCACTGCAATACAAAATTCAAAANCTGCAATACAAAATTCAAAAGATTTATTGAAAGACAATGTTCCACACTTAAATCATAACTGAAAATTGTGCATTATGTAGTAAACGGGGTAGGGAAAAGTACCCATAAAAACATACTGGAGAAATTGAACTTCATCAAAATTAAATCGTTGGCTCT
>NW_023197403.1:0-604 GCF_002007445.2 Ailuropoda melanoleuca
AAAAATGAAAATACACCTGGGAGATTTAACACTTTCAGCAGTCTCTTGAGCCCTTCAGACCTTAGAGTAAATTTATTAATCTGATGGATTTCCCATTGACCTTAAGTGTAAGCTTTTGGTAGAGGATGGAAGAAAATTCCTTTGGATTTGTGGCAGTTCCCAGACAGCATAAACAAGTATTTTCATTTAGGCATAGCAAACATCATGGCACAATGTATGTAATGGGGCTGGAGGTTGAAGGGGGACAGGACTGGGAGGCAGAGGACATGGATTTAAATTTTATTCTATAATTTGATGTGCATGCAGACTTGGCCAACCTTCAATTTCCTGAAACATGTGTGTCCTTACCTACACAATGGGGAAATTCATTTCTGTTCTAACTAATATTCAGGATGTTAATGAGAATTAAATGAGATGATAGGCATGAAAGTCCTCTGGATACAAAAATGCATCTGATCTAATATNCCTGATCTAATATACAATGTTATTCTTTTTGTAACCATTGCTAATATAGAATCTTTGTGAGAAAATGCGTATTGAAGGATTGAAATAGGTAAGCATAAGAAAGAATGTTTATGCAGTAATAATTTGACTTACCATGAGT
>NW_023197404.1:0-1246 GCF_002007445.2 Ailuropoda melanoleuca
CTGGTAGGCAGGGCTGAGGGACACTCGCTCTCCACGGCCACATTGCCTATCTTTCTGTCGTGTTCTGTGTCCGTGTGCTACTTAGAGACACGGCAGGCGGTCTGGTGTCGTGCGGGACACGCAGTGAGGGAGCCGGCCAGAAGAAAGGCTGGGTGGGGACGGATGGGGGCCGTCCAGACAGACGAGGCTGCCCCAGAGGGACACGAGGGCGGTGACTGCTGTCGATGTCCAGCCCAGGTACTCGGGTGGCTCACGCATGACCATAGCCCCAGGCAGTGTCCTTATCCTGAGGGAGGGAGGCTTTGGATACAAAGCCCTGTGGCCTCCCCAGCACACAGACAGGTGGAAAGTGGACCCAGGGACAGGACGCACTTTGGTGATGAGAAATGCTCTGGAGCTCAGGCCAGGAGGTCCTGCCCAGCAGGTGGCCCTGGGAAGGCGCTGACCACCCCTGGCCTCCAAGTTCCTCCTTCACAGGGGGCCCCAGTCTTGCATCCCCAGGGGAAGAGGTGTTTGAACCACAAGAAACTCTTCCTAGCGCTGGCTGCTTGCCAAGTGAGCGACGGCCTGGGGCGGCCTGGCTGGTGGCTGGATGCTCTCCACAACCTCACCCCCCACCCGCCATCCACTGAGAAGCAGGGCTGCGACCTGCCCATCCCACTCCTGTTCCCCTGGGACACAGTGGGACTGCTCCGAAGCCCGATGCTCCAGGAGGTTTCTGAGCTGGACAGCGTCCAGGCAAATAAGCATCACTAATGGGATGGGAGCCGGAACTAGAGGCTTGCGGGGGCCTGGGACACAAGATCCAGGAGGATATAAAAGCTGTCAGCCTCAGGCACCACACATACACACTCACACACACATACTCACACCCTCCTCCAGCCTCACCGCCCTACGATGGCCGCGTCCACCCTGTCCATCTGCTCCAGCGACCGGAGCTACGGCAGCCGCGTCTGCCTGCCCGGCTCCTGTGACTCCTGCTCCGACTCCCCCTGGCAGGTGGACGACTGCCCAGAGAGCTACTGTGAGCCTCCCTGCTGCACCCCCACCTGCTGCGCCCCCAGCTCCTGCACCCCGGCCTCCTGCCTGACCCTCATCTGCACTCCTGTGAGCTGCATGTCCAGCCCCTGCCAATCAGCCTGCACCAGCTCCTGCCAGCCCTCCTGCGGCAGCTCCTCCCCCTGCCAGGAAGACAGCTGTGTGTCTGTCTGCTGCAAGCCCGTGTGCTGCACCCCTGTCTGCTGCA
>NW_023197404.1:1268-1632 GCF_002007445.2 Ailuropoda melanoleuca
GCTGTGTGTCTGTCTGCTGCAAGCCCGTGTGCTGCACCCCTGTCTGCTGCAAGCCCGTGTGCTGCACCCCGGTCTGCTGCACCCCTGTCTGCTCGGGGGCCTCCCCCTGCTCTGCCCCCTCCTGCTGCCAGCCCAGCCCCTGCTCCTCGTCCTGCTGCACGCCCTNGCCTAGCCCCTGCTCCTCGTCCTGCTGCACGCCCTCTTCCTGCGTGTCCCTGCTCTGCCGCCCCGTGTGCAGACCCGCCTGCTGCGTGCCCGCCTCCCCCTGCTGTGCCCCCGCCTCCTCCTGCCAGCCCAGCTGCTGCCGCCGGGCCTCCTGCGTGTCCCTGCTCTGCCGCCCCGTGTGCTCCCGCCAGGCCTGCTG
>NW_023197404.1:1669-4536 GCF_002007445.2 Ailuropoda melanoleuca
GGGCACGTCCCTCCCCCCCAGGGCCAGCTGGGCTAAGGACCCACCCAGTGACGGTGGTCCTCCCAGCGCCCCCTCGGTCCAGTCCTGACCTGTGTTAGGTGGCTGCCCGCACCCAGGACGGGGTCCCCCATGTGTCCACGCTCCTGACCTGACCTTGACCTCCTGCCTCCCCAGACCGCTGACCCCCCTGCTCCCCGGGGCTCCTGCTCCCAGGAGGCGCCTCCACCTGTCTGGGTCCCTGTCCTTCCCTCCCGGTGTCTCTGCTCGGGTCCCTTGGCCTCAACATCTGACCTGTCGGCCCCTCCTCGGGCCACCCCAATAAACTCACTTGTCCAACAGATCTGCTTCCTTTCATCTGACCCTCATGGGGGCGGGGGGATCCCAGGGTTTTGAGCGGACGTTGGTCTCCTCCAGCTGCAAATATTGCTGGGAATGAGGGACTGAGAAATCGCGAAGGGCAGGGGCCTAACTCCTCTGGCCAGGGCCCTGGGGGGACAGTCACACCCTCGCCCAGGAAGGTCAGTGCTGCTGGGTGCTGCGTGCCCAGGGCTTCCCGAGGCTGGCTGCCTGCCCACGGGTCATGGTCTGGGTGTTATCAGCCCCTGGCCCATTTCCACCCACTGCCCTCACTGGGCAAACCGTCCCCAGACAAGCTGGCCTGGGGGCTGTAAGCAGCACAGACCCTATGGGCCCAGGGTCCTCCTGGGGTCCTCCCACGGGCTCTTCCCGGAAAGGTAGAGGGGAAAGGTGGTGTCATGGGGGAGGCAATGCTCCAAGCTCCTGAAGAAAACCACTAGGTTTGAAACAAAATATTAAGGGTGGGTGGAAGGACCCCCAGGATCCCGTCCTGGGCAGGACTCTGAGGGCCGTCATATGGTAGGTCTGGACTCCGCCCCGGGGCATGAGGGACATGGAGTCATGGTGCAGGACCTTTCCTGTGAACTGGGAAGCCCGTCAGGCCTCGATTGCTGTGGACAGCGGCCTGCTCCATAGTCAGGATGACAGTGGCCTCACGTGAGGACACTCGTGGACAAGAGCGGGGACATTCAACAAGGTCACCTGCCAGGGTTCCAGAACTATTGCAACGGTGGCCCAGTGTCCCCATGAAGAATCAGACAGAGGTCGCCCTACCCTCCTGAGCCCTCCCCTCCCTGCCCGTGAGTTCCTCACTCTCCCGCATCTGTGTCCATGGCCAGAACCCACAAAGGCAGCCCGTGCCGCCCCCAGGCACTCAGTCTCCTTCCCTGAAGCCCCTGTCACCTCCTGCCCCACGCCACACTCCCCACCTGCTGCACGTTCCTTGCCCAAACCCTTCTCCCCCGACCAGAACCCTTCAGCTGCAAATCAGCCTTGTCCAGGTACAATTTGCACATCATCAGACGTACCTATCTTATTGTATAGTTTGATGAGTTTTGAGAAAGGTCTGTATCCTGCAGCCTCCACTGGGGTCCAGAGGTACCAGCTTTCCCTCCTGCGAAGGTTTCTCTGCGTCCCGAGCCTGGGAGCAGACGCTCTGCTGCTGAAGTTGGGCTTTTCTCGGGCATCCGAGGGGGGGAGGCGCACGACAGACACGCTCTGTGTCTGGCTTCGTTCACTTGCCTCTTTCGTGGCATATATTCGTAGTTATTTCCTTTGTAATTGCCGATAGTGTTTTATTGAATCGCAGTTGTTTAATCACCTGTTGACGTCCATGTGGGGAGTCTCCAGGTTTTCACGGCTGTGAAGGCAGCCGCTGTAAGCACCTGTACTCGGCATGTCGTCCTTTCTCTTGGGTAGATACCTGGGGGTTGGCTTGCTGGGTCACGTGCCAAGTGCGCCGTGCATGGCGGAATTTGCCCTTCCTGCCAGCTGCTGTGTGTGGCTGGACCCGCTGGTGGCCTGCCTGTTCCCCGCTGTCTGTCTTCCTGCAGCGTCTGCTCAAATCCTCTGCCCGTCGTTCCGCAATCAGATTGTTGGCTCTTAACTCACTGGGTGTCCTTCTCGTACTCCGGGGACTCTTTATCATATGTGTCCTGTGCAGATTTCCCCGCCTGTGCCCAGACTTCGCACTTTCTTCACAGTACTTTGGAGTAGCTGACATCTCTAGTTTTGATTCAATTCAATGAATTCCCTTTCTTCCAAGGTGCTAAGAAATCTTTGCCTAAACTCTGGGTCATGCTGGTTTTGTCCCACGTGTACTTCTAAATATTCCGGCTTTAACTGTTACGCTAAGTTCTTTGATCCCTTTCTAGTTAAGTTTTGAATGTGCTGTTGGCTGTTCCGGCGTCATTTGTTAAGAACACTATCCTTTCTCCATTGAATGATCTTTGCCGTGTATGTGCGGATCTGTTTCTGGACCTGCTATGCCGTCTTCAGCACAGCGTTGTTCTGGTACCTATAACACACCGTCTCCACCAACGCAGCTGTAAATGAAGCCTGGGAATCCAGCAGCTAGCCATCCAATTCTGTTTTTCTTTTCCATAATTGGTTGGTTATTCTAGATCATTTATATTTCTGTATCGATTTTAGAATATATTTTAGAGTCAGCTCATTGCTTTCTAAAGAACTTGCTGGAATTTTTATTGGAATTGCATTAAACTTGCAGGTAAATTTAGAAAGAATTGACATTTTAACAATACAGAGTTTCAATTCATAAACATAGTATCTATTTCTAGTCATTTAGGGTGACTTTTTTCCTGCAATATTTTATTATTTTTAGTACATAAACCTTGTATATATTAAGTTTCTCTATTATTTCATTTTTCAATGTTTTAGTTAATGGTGTGTTTATTTCATTTCCAAGTATCCATCGCTACCACGTAGAAATTCAATCAGTTTTTGTGTGTTGACCTTGTATTTTGTGACCTGGTTAACTGCACTTAGGTTCT
>NW_023197405.1:0-1193 GCF_002007445.2 Ailuropoda melanoleuca
TGGTGAAGTGTAGGGAAACCAGAGATAAGGGAACAAAGTGGACCACCCCGCCCTAGGTGTGTGGGTGGGTGTCTTTTTTAATGATAATCACCTGTGACCAACAAGGAATAACCAGACCCTAAAAAAGAAGTAAGTCTTTGAAGGTGTTATCACTGGTCCTTGCTCAATGGTGCTATAGAGAGGTTACAAGGATTTAAGCTCCCTGATTAGCTTCCTATAAAAGACCAACTCTAAAGGCCATCAGTGGCAACCCTGTGAGGACCCCTCTCACTCTTGAGAGGTTTTTTCCCCTGTATCCTTTCTTCATAAACTTCTATAGCTTTACTTACTCTCCTTTGTTCGCGAGACTCATTTTTCCACTCTGTGAGGCAAGAACCTCGCTCTCCCACTTCAGTGAGGCAGGCATACGCTCACACAAACCATGGTTGCTTCATGTCTCCTGGTTGCACGTTTATGTGTTTGTTTGATGGTTTTAATTCGAGGCTAGAACTCCAACCTCTGGATCTTTGGTTTGGAAGGCCTCCCTCCACATCCATTCTGCATGTTCTCCACATTCCATGGTGCTGCAGGGTGTCTAATACTGCTGGACTCATCTCCTAAGGAAAGTCCTGCCTTTTCTGTTTAACATTTACAGGAATTAATTTCAATATAGATGAGACAAATGAGTGCGTGTGTGAATGTGTATGTGTATGTGAANATGTGAACGTGTATGTGTGTGTGAATGGAAATCATTATTGTTAAAACAAACCAATGTGGCAATTAAGAAGACCTGACAACACCAGGCATCAGTTTAGCTAAATACTTTTGCAGGAAGAGGGAGCCAGTTGAGCAACCACCCTCTTCTTCCATCTCCTTCTGTTATGCCAGGGCGTTTTATTGTCTCCCAAGTGATTTTTTTTTATACAGTATAAAGTTTCAGGCAGTCAGCCATTACAAAGGTATTCCCCAGCCTCTGAATTGCCTTATAGATACATGATGGGTCTGTCACAAAATGAACACAGATAGAATGAAAGTAATAAACAGAGATTGAAATTGGTTAAATATACTCCTATTGTGCTGCAATAATGTCACCCCATTCCTTCTCCAGCAACCAGACATTACAATTACTTGAAAAAACAATATAAAATAAATGTCATTCTTCAGAACTTTTGGGAAGTGGCTAAATCTTCGCAAAGCAAATGTTTCTACAGAAA
>NW_023197406.1:0-222 GCF_002007445.2 Ailuropoda melanoleuca
AATTATGTTTTTAAAAAGTTAAACTATTTTTTGCATAAAAAGAATATATGATTTTATGACCTTGTACACTTACTGCTATGTTTTAATATGACAAAGGTTTCTTAGATATATTAGAAGTGTGTTCTTTTTTTTTTGTGAAAGATTTTATTTATTTATTTGATAGAGAGAGACAGCCAGTGAGAGAGGGAATACAAGCACGGAGAGTGGGAGAGGAAGAGGCAG
>NW_023197406.1:473-638 GCF_002007445.2 Ailuropoda melanoleuca
ATCAGGCCTTTGGAACCCAGAGCATCCACTGTTACCATTCATGATTCAAGAGCATCTTCAGAGCTCCAATAACTTTACTTCCTCTTAGGAGATTTGTGGCCACTGATCTCTTGATCTCTATTTTATTTTATTTTATTTTATTTTATTTTATTTTATTTCATTTCA
>NW_023197407.1:0-663 GCF_002007445.2 Ailuropoda melanoleuca
ACCATGATGAGATACCACCTCACACTGGTCAGAATGGCTAAAATTAGCAACACAGGAAACAACAGATGTTGTTGAGGATGCAGAGAAAGGGGAACCCTCTTAGTGTTGGTGGGAATGCAAACTGGTGCAACCACTCTGGAAAATAATATGGAGGTTCCTCAAAAAGTTAAAAATAGAACTACCCTATGATCCAGCAATTGCACTACTAGATATTTACCCAAAAGATNCAGATTTGAAGGGGTATATGCACCCTGATGTTTATAGCAGCATTATCAACAATAGCCAAACTATGGAAAGAGACCAAATTTCCATCAACTGATGAATGGATAAAAAAGATGTGGTGTATACATACAATGGAATATTACTCAGCCATCAAAAAGAATGAAATCCTGCCATTTGCTACAATGTGGATGGAGCTAGAGTGTATTATGCTAAGTGAAATAAGTCAGTCAGAGAAAGACAAACACCATATTATTTCATTCATATGTGGAATTTAGGAAACAAACCAGATGAACATATGGGAAAGAAAAAAAAAGAGGGAGGGAAACAAACCATGAGAATCTTAACAATAGAGAAAAACTGAGGGTTGATAGAGGGAAGTGGGTGGAGATGGGCTAAATGGGTGATGGGTGTTAAGGAGGGCAGTTGTTATGATGAGCACTG
>NW_023197408.1:0-781 GCF_002007445.2 Ailuropoda melanoleuca
AATTTGAGCAAATGGAATTCAACAATATATCAAAAGGTTAAAACATCAATAACTAAGAGGGAATTATTACAAGAGTTCATGTTTGGTTCAAGATTCATAGATCAGTAAGGTAACTAGCCATATTAACCAACTAAAGAAGAAAAAACATATGGTCATCTTAATAGATGCATGGACAGGCATTTGACAACATCCTACATCGTGAAAATATCTCAGCCACAGCCCCAACTTGATAAAGTGAATTTATAAAGAGCATACAGATTATATTATACTTAATGATGAAAACCTGAATGCTCTTCTCTTAAGATCAGAATCCAGGCACTTATGTTCACCCATCAATTCTACTCAATATTGTCTTGGAGGTCTGGTCTGCATACTAATACAAGGAAAAGAAATAAAAGGTATTGGAAATTGGAGAGCAAAATGACACAATACCCTATACAGGAAATTTAGTACAAAATACTTTTTAAAACTGCTAAAATTCAGCCTGTTTTGCAAGAAAACAGTATATAAGGTCAACATATAAAACAATTATATGCCTATATAGTAGTAATGAAAAATCAGAAACTGAGATTTTAAAAATATTATTATAATAGCATTGACTATAGAAGCACTTTCAGAATATCAGACTACAGACTTCTGAAAATCTGATCTTCGATAAAAGCAATGTTAATGTAGCAAAATTTGTTAAACTTTTTCAGAACTCTAGAACATATCCACAGGCTTGCAAAAATGCAGGGACCATTTATTCAAGAAAAATGGCTGAATTTCATAAAGAACCTTC
>NW_023197409.1:0-1335 GCF_002007445.2 Ailuropoda melanoleuca
AGATAGGGAGGTATTCCTTGATTTTCTCCCTCTTCCTTCCTTCCTTCCTCCCTCCCTCCCTCCCTTCCTCCCTCTCCCTCTCTCTCTCTATCTCTCTCTCTTTCTTTCTTTTTTGAATACAGTAATGGAAAATCAGAAGGTAGTTAGGGAATGGGCTTGAAATATTTATCCCTTGGCCTTCTCACCTATATACACCCAAGCCCACAACTCCTGTCTCATGGTTTTCCATATACAGCTACCGCCTCCAAGTCCAAGTTGTCCTTCAGGCCCAGGGTTGGTGCCAGCATCTTTCTCACTTGTGCTAGCCCTGGGATGTCACTATTTCTTGTTAGTTTTCAGAATCCTGTCTTTACCTTTATCTGATGGGTAAAATATCCATGAGCCTAATATGAGTGTAAGAAGCTCAGCAGAAGTCATATATTCTCTTCATTCTACCCATGCTCTTCACTACCCACTTCAAACACACAGACGCATCTGCAGGAACATAGACATATGGCACCTGGCTCATAGTAAGTGGTTAAGTAATGCTTGATGATTGATTATTTGATGATGCAAAGATATTCAGAAATACCAAAGGAAAAAAAAAAAGAATTGGAGTATGATCTAAGGTAGATTGATAGTATTATATAACATAATAAAAAAAANAGATATTGCAGGTTCCAGGGTTTATAAAAGGTGAACGTTCTTCACAGGGCTTCCTAACTTTTAGGTGCCAAAAAAACAACACGAAGAAAGCAGACCCTCCTTCTACTGGCCCTGAATTCTTGTCCTTCTTTTACAAAGAAAGTGCTTGATGAAGGATAGAGGGTGGATCCAGGCAAGCTCCAGGGGTGAAGATCTTAGCATATTCCAGTCTTGCTGAGGAAACTACTCAAGTCATACAGGTAGGGAGCTGATGGTTCTCACCCTCAGTGGCGGATTTCAAGCCCGCATGGGAAATTCCTTGTTGCTACTTTCCTCAGAGCTCCCTTCACATCCTTGTTCCTCAGGCTATAGATGAGGGGATTAAGCATGGGTGTCACCATTGCATAGAACACACACACCAGTTTTTTCTGTTCTTTGGAAGACTTTGGTGTCATGTAAGTCACAGTTGCTGATCCATAAAAAAGGATGACCACCAGGAGGTGGGAGCCACAGGTAGAGAATGCCTTGAGCCTCCTCACAGCTGACTTCATCCTGACCACAGTCACNGCTGACCACAGTCACTATGATGTGGCAATAGGACACCAGAATTAGGGAAACAGGTATGAAGAGAATCACGATACCCATGAGGAAAATGGCCATCTCTGAAGTGCGGGTGTCTGTGGACGCCAGGATCAACAGTGCAGGGGCCTC
>NW_023197410.1:0-1261 GCF_002007445.2 Ailuropoda melanoleuca
AGCTATGTTTAGCTGAACTCACAGAACACGCTGATCAGCACATTGTATCTTTCCCATAATCAGACTCTTCTTTTTTCTGTAAGACCCCTTGCCACACATCACTTGCTTGAGAAACAGATAATAGATTAATGATTAACCTGAATCACCAATAAAGGTGAGAGCAAAGAAGATCTAAGGGTCTTTGTCTCTGAGCATTGACCCCCTTGCCTTCTCCTCTCTTTCACAGCAAAGTCTGGAGTAATCTTTCATCTGTCAGTACAGGGATTGCGGGCCATTCCCGGCATGCCAAATTAAACAATTCTGCTCAAACAATTGATGAACATAATAATACAAGGTTTGTAATTTAGGTACAAAGTGACAAAAAATAAAAATATGGTTTTATTGTTTTTATTTCTTCGGCCATTATTATTAGCGTATTATCAATGCAAATAACTTGTCACTAGGATACTCCAGGGTGAAATATGACACACGACTTGTGAGTCCTCACAAGTCTATGTCTGTTTCTTATCTTAGTCTCAGATCATTTTCTGGACCACATCAGAATGGTCATAAGCAGTTCATCTTTCGAAATAACTCAGGTTAAATCTCTTTCAAGATATGACTAAATCTTGATACTGACAGTAACTCATACCTTCTACACAATCCAGTTTAGTATTATCTATATAACTATAACCAAGAAAAATGTAATTAGATTCATTTTGTCATATAACATGGTTTCAGAAATTTAGAGACAATGATAGAATTGTGAGTGGTCAAACCAAAATGGTTTTCCCCAGAAGACTCAAAAGTTGCCATATTTTCTCACTCATAAATGGGTTTTATATACACAGAACTTTCAGTAATATTGACCATCTCTTTGCCATTATATAGCTGCAAAATCTAGTTGAATTTTTATATGGACTCTTTCATTTTAAAATGATTTTAGTAATGTCACATAGAAGTAGCTCAAATCAAGTAAAACCACTCCCTCTTCATTTCCATTTCCCTTTTGTTTTTTTTTTATAAATAAGACTCATAAGACATCAAGAAAATAAGATATCTATGATGCAGAAATGAAAATGCTATTAAAGATATCATTACGGCTTTTTGTGCATTAAAAACATTTTGCAAACATAAAAATCTGATGGCTTAAGTGTAAATGAATCAGAACAGCTGAAATTAGATTGTTCTTCCAGTGTTTAGTAATAAAAGGATGCAATAATAGATAAAATACTTACTTATGATTTGAGTAGGTATTTCATTATAATTGGAAACATAAATA
>NW_023197411.1:0-259 GCF_002007445.2 Ailuropoda melanoleuca
GTCTGGTACCTATCGAGCTCAACTCAGGGGACCGGCTGCAAAAGGTGTCCCCTACTCCTCCGCCATCTTAACCTCCCCCCAGGGATGCCGATGATATTGACATTGGATCGTTTCATTGAGTCAGTAATCTCCCGTAACCTACATTCNCATGAGCCTGGATATTTTTGAGCCCAGATTCTATTTTAGCTTTCTCTTCTACTAACCCATCCTCCAATTCACTAATACGTTCTTCTGCCTCATTCACCCTGGCCGTCAGAGC
>NW_023197411.1:410-1279 GCF_002007445.2 Ailuropoda melanoleuca
TTTTCGTTAATACTTTTTTCAAGTCTATACATCATCTTGACCATTGTTACTCTGAATTCCATTTCTGATAATTTGGTTATATCCATATCCGTTAGTTCTGTGGCAGAGGCCACAGACTCATTATCTTTTCTTTGCTGGGGGGTATTTCTCCTTCTCGTCATTTTGATGAGGAGAGTTGCGGGGTTGTCCAGAGCCCAAATTATTGACCGGTACCTAGGCCGTGCGCCCTTGTTTTATAGGGATCTTAGGGATGTGGGCTTCTTGATTTTTCAGCCTGCCTTCTGTGGGAGGGGCCTGCCATGCCGATACTCAGGCAACCCTGTTTGGGTAGAGTCTCCGTGTCCCCTGGGAGGGGGGGATGGTGATGGGCACGCTGTGAGCCCGTATTTCCAGGCTTTCGTTCTCTGGCGGCTTTCCCTGGCAGTTTGCTGTGCCTCTTCTGAGAGTCAGAGCAGCAGTGGCCGAATCTCAGCCTCTGTCTCAGAACAGAGGGATCGTGGACCGTTCTCCACTGATGTTCTGGCCAGTTTAACTCTGTTTCTGTTGGTGCTGCTCAACCCTGCAGCGTCCCAGGATGTGCGCCCCACCCCCGGTGTCCCAGCCCTCACTTCCAGGGCTGGTGCATCTCTGTTCTTTGTGTTTCTAACACCGCCAGCCACCAGCTGCCCCTGCACACTCCCGGAGCTCCCAGTGTCCGTCTGGATCCAGTGAGCACACTGAAGTTCCGTGAGAAGTCTTGTGGCGCTCGCAGGCTACCGCTTCCTGGCGCCCGAACGCGGCAGCTCCCTCCCCCTTCCATTTATCTTCCGATATCTGTGCGCGGATTCACGGCTCCCCGCTTCGTACCTCAATACTCAGCTCTGGAGATG
>NW_023197412.1:0-620 GCF_002007445.2 Ailuropoda melanoleuca
ATTCAGGTCATGTTTATGTTTTTGACTTAAGGAAGCACCAATTGCATTTATCTAATAAATCCTTTGTTCTTCTTTTCAAATTTATATATCAACTTCCAATGGTATTGTCAGGAGAAATAGGAAGTATTGTTCGATCCTAGATCTTAGTAACATCAGAGAAATATTTCATCTTTTAAATAAAGATCACTAAATTCATGAGTTTACCATTACAGGTTAGATGTTTTGCTAACTATAAGATCTCATTTACTTTAAACACATTTTAATACAGTTTTAATTTTAAGCATAATCTGAAAAATCTTTGTCAATTTTCATGAAATACAAAGTTTTGGGAGCTCAACTTGAGCATTAAGTTAGTTGACTCTGTGAACATCTCTGAACTGGAAATCATTTCAGGATTTTATGTGAAGTTCTGTCACTCAGCTCTGTTTCCATACAGAATATTAATATTGAAATATAGTACTCAGTAGACTTNCTCAGCTCTGTTTCCATACAGAATATTAATATTGAAATATAGTACTCAGTAGACTTACTCTAATTGCACAGGTCATGTTTTTTTAGGGAAAATAAAATATATTGGATTGAGCCTAGGAAAATCTCAGAAAATGAGATATACCTTATAT
>NW_023197413.1:0-1071 GCF_002007445.2 Ailuropoda melanoleuca
GCAGTGCTAGAAGAAATGTCTCTCTCTTTGACTTAAGGATATATCACATACCCTGTGTTTCAAAATATTGTGCTATACAGATCATTTAAGTAAAATTGATAAGAAAAAAAATAAGATAATCAATCATGATTAGAGAAGGTCATTTTAGCCAGTTTGTTTCTTCAATTTTAGAAAAGATTTTAAAATCTATAGACTTTAAGGAAAGCAATAGCTTAAATTGCACATGATTCTTTGAAAACAGACCTATTTGTAAATTCTTATTACAATAATTTCATTTCAAATATCATTTGAAAGAGTCTGTGGTCAGAGGATACATCCCAAATTAATGTGGTGAGTTACAACCCCAGTTCACCTTTAACTCACAGAAGAAATATTGCACCAACCAGCTTATTTACTGTGCAATTCTTATGTTCCAGAGGCTGTGTTATACAACATATTGAGATTTCATAGATTTAATGAACACAGTGCTTAGGATTCTCATATTTAATGTCAATAATAAATGCATATAAATAATTACAGAGGGGAGATAGGAAGATGGCAGNCATATAAATAATTACAGAGGGGGGATAGGAAGATGGCAGAGGAGTAGGGGACCCCTTTTTCAGCCAGTCCCCTGAGTCGAGTTGGAGAGTACCAGACCAGCCTGAACATCCACGGAATCAGCCTGAGATGCAGGAAGATACATCTGGATCTCTACAAATGAACATCTCCAGCGCTGAGTATTGAGGTACGAAGCAGGGAGCCGTGAAACCGCACACAGATATCAGAAGATAAACGGAAGGGGGAGGGAGATGCCGCGTTTGGACCAGGGTAAGCGGTAGCCACCCGCACGGGGGAGTGGGTGGACTCACGGACCGGCACCAGCGAGAGAACAACTGAGACCGTAACCGGGGAGCGCGTGCCACCAGACTTTCACGGAGCTCCGGTGTGCTCACTGGAACCAGACTGAGACTGGGAGCTCCAGGAGCGCGCAGGGGGCGGCTGGTGGCTGGCGACTGGCGGTGTTAGAAACACAAAGGACAGAGACACGCCAGCCCTGGAAGTGAGAGCTGGGACGCTGGGTGTGGGGTG
>NW_023197414.1:0-563 GCF_002007445.2 Ailuropoda melanoleuca
GTTATCTCCTGCAAACTCAATAAAGTCACTAATTCATTCTAGCAGGTTTTTTTGTAGATCCCTTGGGATTTTCCACACGCTCATGCTATCTGCAAGCAAGTACAGCTCTGTTTCTCCCTTTCCAATCTGTGTGTCTTTTAATGCCCTGGCTAGGACTTTGGGTATGATGCTGAACGAGATTCTGAATGCTGAGTGGACATCCTTCATTTGTCCCTGATCTTAAAGGGACAGCACCCAACCTCTCACCACTCAGTAGGATGCTCACTGATGGGTTTGTGTGGATGCCCCCGAGCAGAAGGAGGGACTTCTCTTCTACTCCTAGTTTGCTCACAGTTTTTATCATAAATCAATGTTGAATTTTGTCAAACACCTTGTGCATGTCAATTGTNCATGTCAATTGTTATGATTATACGGTTTACCTTCTTTAACGGTGAATTAACATTTATTGATTTTTAAAACAAAAACAGCCTTGCATTTCTGGGGCAAACCCCCATTTGGTCATGGTGTTGTCTTCTTTCCATATTGTTGGATTCAATCTGCAAGTGTTTTGTTGATGATTCTGC
>NW_023197415.1:0-1722 GCF_002007445.2 Ailuropoda melanoleuca
CAACATTGTGAATTGCTTGCCTGCATTTACTAATTTAATTATCTAAAATCATCCTCAGCTCTATGTACCATTACCATTCACAACAGAAAAAGAGGAGTAACCTCAGAATAAAGAAAACGAACAACTCTGATTAGATTATTCAACTTATGTCAAGTAAGCCATTCTCCCCTAGCTCGATTCCATCACGACACTCTTGTTAAATGTTGGAAAACTAAGCACATGCACCCATTTTTATAACAGAATGAGGTTTTGTTTTGTTTTNTACATGCACCCATTTTTATGACAGACTGAGGTTTTGTTTTGTTTGTTTTGTTGGAAGGGGATTCTGACCTTTTCATAACTCTCCTAAGTAGTTTACTTTTGTTGGTTATAATACACTTAAAATATTTTTCTCACACAATATCAAGTTCAAACAACAAAATTACAATACTACCATTACTAAAAGTATTAGATCTAAATTTAGACGCTTAATTATCTTGAAAGTAGTAAAGGTGTCAGCTTTGGGCTTTTCTCTTGCAAAGGCCCTTCAAAGGCCATATCTTAACTGAGCATTATATTTTTTCCTTAAGGTAAGTACCCAAGACTATACATGTCAGGATACTAAAACTGTAGTTTTGTACCATGAAGGTCTTCAATTATTTCCAGCAATTACTAACCTTAATGTAAGTGTTGATTATTTATGGGACTCAAACTTTATTTAAAGTCTGAGATCTGAAATACATAATTCCTATTTTTTCCTCTGAGAACATGCATGCAATGATTTATTGCTGATGTTTTCTTTGTGGAGAAAGCCTTTTCCCAACTAAGTTATTTTATAGGAATGTAAGAGTCAATATTCTCAACTAAATTTTACATGCAAAATAATTGGGGGAATGAGGGTAGAAGATATGCCCTCATTTTAATAGTGNAACTAAGTTATTTTATAGGAATGTAAGAGTCAATATTCTCAACTAAATTTTACATGCAAAATAATTGGAGGAAATGAAGATAGAAGATATGCCCTCATTTTAATAGTGACTCCCTGAAATATGTTACATTCAAAATAAGGAAAGGGTAAAGTGGGGCTATGTATGTTCTCTTTGAATCCTAAACTACATTAACTTGNTTTATTTGTTTGATTGTTTGTTTGTTTTGTTTTGCTTTGCTTTGCTTTTCCTTTTTCTTTTATATCTGAGGACAGGAATTTGCCCTATGTCATCCAATGAAATTAGGAAGTTGACAGGTTAAACTCCATTCTCATTTTAATTTGTATGAATTAAATAATTAAATATATATTATTACTATGGAAAAAAGATAAGATGAACACCATGCTATTACTTAAATTACTCTCTGTGAGCTTGGACACAATTTACTCCTTTTGGAATTTTGGCAACCTGAGTCATACTTCCATAAGCATGCTGATATTCTTCAGATTGTTGTACCAAAGAAAATGTACTGCTTANTCAAAGAAAATGTACTGCTTAATTAGATATCCCATGTGTCATATAATTCCTCAGAAATTTTTACCTATTGTGTACACAAAAATAATCAAACTATATATCAGTTGGTTATTAATTATGCAGAGACCAAATTCATATGCACCTTTTAAAGGTAAAGTACAGTCAAATAATACTTCTTGAAACCCTATCCGGTAAATCTGGTGAATTATTTGCATTTTAGTGAAAATATTTGAGCTTTTACCCAAACTCCATTTTATTTTCTTTTGGCACACTGACATCAGTT
>NW_023197416.1:0-791 GCF_002007445.2 Ailuropoda melanoleuca
GTCAAGTTTGTTAAAGAATTCAAACAACACAGGGGTGCCTGGATGGCTCAGTGGTTTAAGCATCTGCCTTCGGCTCAGGATGTCCTGGGATTGCACCCTGCATGGGGCTCCCTGCTCTGCAGGGAGCCTGCTTCTCCCTCTGCCTGCTGCTCCTCCTGCTTGTGCTCTCTCTCTCTTTCTCTCTCTCTCATTCTCTCTGACAAATCTTTAGATATTTATTAATTTATTTGTCAGAGAGAATGAGAGAGAGAGAGCCAGGCAGAGGGGGAAGCAGGATCCCCGCTGAGCAAGGAGCCGGATGTGGGACTTGATCCCAGGACTCAGGGATCATGACCTGAGCCGAAGGCAGATGATTAACTGACTGAGCCACCCAGGCGTCCCAAATAAGTAAAACCTTAAAAAAAATAATTCAAACAACACAGAAGTATGTAAAGTGAGAGGCACGTGTTCTCCATTCTCCCCCCCAGCACTCAGGAGGTTTCCTCGGGCAGGTTGACATTTAATCTTGCAGTCGTTGTGTGATACCAGTGCTCACAGGCACAAATGGGACTGTACTGTGCTTACCACCCTGCTCCTTGCTCGTCTTCATTGCAGGTGTGTTGTGGACATCTATTCATGTCAGTAGGGATGTGGATCTACCTCATTTTTAAGAAGTTGCATAATAAGTCTATTTATCGATGTGCCAAAATATACGTAACCATCCTCCTCCTAACAGATATATTCTGTGCTTTCCAGTCTTGCCACTACATCGTGCTGTAGTTAGCAAATTTGTGTATATCCCAGTTCCCATT
>NW_023197417.1:0-1118 GCF_002007445.2 Ailuropoda melanoleuca
TGTCTGCATTTATTGTACTCTCTGTGGAAGACAATTCAGTAATTTTGAAAAACATCCGTAAAAACAAGTAATGATTACACGAGGTCAAGTAAGTACTTAGGAGAACCCTCTTGTAATACAAAGACTCACACCCTTATTACCATTTAACATTGAATACAATTTAAGGATCAAACCTAAATAACTTTGCGAGTCCATCTCTACTCTTGTCTTTTAAGTCCTCTCTCCTCACATGAACTTTTGAAGACACACACTATTCGTGTTTATTAAGACTTTGTGTTTTTTTAGAGCAGTTTCATGTTTACATCAAACTTGGGGGGGAGGTTACGGAGATTTCCCATGTGCTCCCTTGCCCCCACACGTGCACAGCCTCCCCCCTAGCAACATCTCCCACCAGAGCACTCCATCTGTTGCCACTGATGGACCGACATTCACACATTGCAATTATCCAAGTCTACAGTTCGCTTTACGCATTCTACTTGCTTTTAATTGAGGCGGACTCTTCAATCTCTGCATTCCTGGTTCTCTAGCATTTGTGGTGTGCCTTCCCTGCCTCATGGGGTTCAGCTGAAACCTCCAAGCTTAGCGCTGCTTATGCTTAAGTTTGTTGTCTCTGTGTATTTTTATTTGTGTGTTTCGAGTGTGTGTCGGATCTGTGTACCCTGGTGTTTACACGTTCCTTGAAGCAGAAGAGATGTGTTCCTCCTCCTGACTGTACATCAGATGTCCCTACATCAGGCCTCGTGCCCACAGATTACTTCAATTAGCCATGAACTGCAAAAGATGCCATTTTAGAGAAGAAAGACCGGAAGGCCTGAGGGGTAAAATCTTCACGTTTAGGAGTTGGAACTTGCATTCTGGACTCCTGTCTCACAGTTCGGTTCTGTGCCTGTCCAGGAGGTCTGCTGTATTAAGTAGCTTGAGGAGTAGCTGCTGTCCTGTCTGAAATAGCCTAGAACTATAAAACTGTATGAGAGTGAGGCTGTAAGCACACAAGGTAAGCATTTCCCTTGAAGTGACTTCAAGGAAATGTCTTTACCATACCTCATCATAAGAGATGTAAGAAATGATTAAGAGCAGTGTCTCTTGATGATCAAATGGGATTTCAGAAATAATCCATC
>NW_023197418.1:0-1006 GCF_002007445.2 Ailuropoda melanoleuca
AAGTATTTTTTGCTTGTGGACAAGGACTATGAAGTATATCAACCAGGACACAATTGGATGGGGGTGGCTACGATTTTGATTTAAGTGCTTTATCGGGATTATTTCATTTCTTAAAGAAATGAAACCATTAGGCAACTCAAGCTTCTTTCTTGAAATTCTCTTCTTCCTACAAAGCGTTCCCTGGCCAAACCCACATTTTGGATACACTGTCCATTCTCCAACTCACCCTTAGACACTTCTCACACTGCCCTCCCCTGGGAGCTGAGCAAACCTGGAGCATGTCATGCAAGACCAGGTTGAAAAGATGGTGCTAGTTTTGCACTCTAAGATGAGCTCATCTAGCCTCATGGTTACGAGTGGGGAAGGCTGCTGCCCAAGATGGCCCTGGAATTGGCTGGGCTTATGCACTCATTTCCCAGCACGGCTCCTGACTGCCCAGGCTGAGACCTCAGCCCATGGGGCCACGCTAGTAGCTCAGGTGGCTGTCCCTAGGAATAAAACCTCTCCACGATGAGCTGAAGTGTGAGGGTCAAGGCTGGGACGAGTGAAATAAGCACTCCTCATGCACACCAGTCCCCAGGATGTCACCGTGAACACATAGCTTCACATTGCTACATGACTATCCTGTTCCTGGATGGAGCCAGCGGAGCAAAAGGCCCACATGAGATTCCAGCAGCTTCACCAGGGGCCCCGGGGCAGAACGTAGATACTCTCCCACTGCTGGTGATATGGTGTAGGCTTTGGGGCCAGATGGGACTAGATCTCTACCTCTGGCATCTGTTAAAGTGCAATTNGGATCTCTACCTCTGGCATCTGTTAAAGTGCAATTGTAGGCAAGTTACATATTTAGCCTCTCTGAGCCTCAGCTTACTGATCTGTAAAAGAATAATCCTTACACCCAGAGCTTATGAGGGGATTCAATGAGGGGATCTAACGTAACTAACATTCGCGGAGTGCCCATCATATTTCAGGCACTTTTGAGCACTTAATGTCTCCATTCGTTGGC
>NW_023197419.1:0-1779 GCF_002007445.2 Ailuropoda melanoleuca
CAAGAACTTCAGTTAAGTTTGATTTAATTCAACAGTGAATGGGACCTGTTCAGTGTCAAGCAATATACCTGTGAGGAAAATAAAAAAGATGAATAAGAAACAGTTTTTGCCCTCCCGAAGCTTAGAGCCTAGAGGAGCAAATTCGGTCATGCATTCATTCACTCAGCAATATTTATTTAATGTCTTATTATATACCAAGTATTATACAAGGTGCTCAGACTGCAAAGGTAAACCAGAAAGACAAAATGGTGTTTTAAAATAGATTGGTGTTACCAAAAATTAATAATTTTCTTTCATAGATTGATTTTTTCAGTTGTGCATCTTGAATTTTATATTATTTTTAATAGAAATGAATTGAGGCATTGGTGAATTAGAGTGACTATAACATGTAGAGATATTTGAGTTAGGAAATGTAGTTATCCATTGCTGTATAATAAATTATCCCAAAATTTATTGGCTTAAAACAACAAGAAATGTTTATTATCTCTCACATTTTCTGTGAGCAAGAATTTGAGAACAGCTAAGGTTATGACTTGGGCTTTGATAACATGGTAGTCAGATGTCACCAAAACTATGGTCCTCTGAAGCTGGAAGTGACTGGGGCTGGAAGATCTACCTGGAAGGTAGATCACACACATGGCAGGCACTGGTGCTGGTGGTGGGTGGGAAGCCTCAGTCCCTCTCCTTGGGAACCCTTTACCAGAACTGCTTGAGTGTCCACATAGTGCCCACCCTCCATTAGAACAAGACAGAGAGACAGATCAAGAGAAAGCCAGACGGAAGCTCTTTATGTGTGTTCTGAAGCACATTTTAATGACCTACTCTTAGAAGTCACACAGCTTCACTTCCACCATACTCTGCTTGTTAGAATCAAGTCTTAGTCTGGACTACATTCAAATGGAGGAGAATTAGGGTCTACATTTTGAAGTATGGAGTCTCAAAAACTTTGCAGATATATTTTTAATCTTTCATTGGAAAAATATGATACAGTATTTCTATGCAAATAATAATTCAAATAACTGCTGATTTCCTATTAGAAAAACTGAAGGCCAGAAGATATTAGGACAATATTTTTTAGATTCAGAAAGGAAAAATTTAACAGATATTTCTATATCCAGTAAAAATATCTTTCAAAGGCAAAATAACATGTCAATATAGCAGAAAATTAAAAAAATTTGTTACCAGTCATTTCTACATAACTAGAAACACTGGGAGAAATATCACAGGTTGAAGTAAAATGATAGGAGAGGGAAACTTAGATGTATAGACAGGATGAGGGTTATGAAAAATTGTAAATGTCAGGTAAATATATAAATGATCTCATTCCTCTTTAAAAAAAAACCATATGACTTTAAAGTAATCTCTATACCCAATGTGGGGCTCAAGCTTATGACCCCAAGATCAAGAGTCACATTTTCCACCAAATGAGCCAGCCAGCCAAATTATGGAAACAGCCCAAGTGTCCATTGCTTGATGAATGGGTAAAGAAGATGTGGTCTATACACACAATGGACTATTACTCAGCCATAAAAAAGAAAGAAATCTTGGGACACCTGGGTGGCTTGGTCGGTTAAGCATCTACCTTTGGCTTAGGTCATGATCCCCGGGTCTTGGGATTGAGCCCTGCATTGGGCTCTCTGCTTGGTGGGGAGCCTGCTTCTCCCTCTGCTGCTCCCTCTGCTTGTGCTCTCTCTGTCAAATAAATAAGTAAAATCTTAAAAAAAAAAAAAAGAAAGAAAGAAAAGAAAAGAAAAGAAAAGAAAAGAAAAGAAAAGAAAA
>NW_023197420.1:0-693 GCF_002007445.2 Ailuropoda melanoleuca
AAGTTCTTTATAGATCTTGGATACCAACCCTTTATCTATAATGTCATTTGCAAATATCTTCTCCCATTCCGTGGGCTGCCTCTTGGTTTTGTTGACGGTTTCCTTTGCCGTGCAGAAGGTTTTTATCTTGATGAAGTCCCAAAAATTCATTTTTGCTTTTGTTCCTTTGCCTTTGGAGATGTGTCTTGAAAAAAGTTGCTGTGGCCAATGTTGAAGAGGTTACTGTCTATGTTCTCCTCTAGGATTTTGATGGATTCNCTAGGATTTTGATGGATTCATGTCTCACATTGAGGTCTTTCATCCATTTAGAGTTTATCTTTGTGTATGGTGTAAGCAAATGGTCGAGTTTCATTCTTCTGTACATAGCTATCCAATTTTCCCAGCACCATTTATTGAAGAGACTGTCTTTTTTCCATTGGATATTTTCAACTTTTGTTTTTAATAATATTTTTTATTATATTATGTTAGTCAACCTCCAGTACGTCCCTAGTTTTTGATGTAAAGTTCCATGATTCAGTAGTTGCATATAACACCCAGTACCATGCAATACGTGCCCTCCTTAATACCCATCACCAGGATATTTTCAACTTTTAAAAAATAAAAAGCAAATATGATATGATACTATGTCTGTAGAATTGTAGCAATTCTTTTCTCAGATTTCCGGTTGATTTTGCAGGTGTTCAGAACGATTTG
>NW_023197421.1:0-671 GCF_002007445.2 Ailuropoda melanoleuca
TACTCATATCACATTGGCCACAATGATCCTATCTAGCCATGAGAGAAGCTGGGGAAATGAGTCTGTAACTGAACATTTATGTAAATAAAAGTACAATGGAAAAAAGAAAGTGATAGATGCTCATAGACAACCAGAACTTCCTGTCACAGCACTACTACCAGATGATTCGATACAAGGAACAAAAACATATTCTAAGAGCTCAAGCCTTTGTCTATCATCATCACACTCGTTAGAGCCACTTCATAATCAAAATCTTAGAGTTAAATGTGGGTAAGCCACATTTAATTTAAAAAAGAATACACCACACACACAGACACACAACACACACAAAATTAATGAATCACCTGAAGTGCTGGTCCTAAGTTGCAGTAATAAACTGGGCCAGATGAATAGCAAAGGCAGCAGAAGTGTTGGACTATAATTATGTCAGTAGCTTGAATGACACATTCTAGCTGATGTTTTATGAATAAGACCTCAATTGAAGCTTGTTTGCTCTCTACCCTGCAATGTTTATATGTTGCTCTAGAAGTTTCATATCTATCCCTGAATNCCCTGAATATACCTTCTCATTTCCATTCATTTCCTTTATTCCTTCACTCCGCAGCTCATAATAATACCCTTTCAAAAATTTAACATTTCATTTTTTCCCCAAACTTTTCACCTTCTTTTGG
>NW_023197422.1:0-1196 GCF_002007445.2 Ailuropoda melanoleuca
AAGAAAAGAAAAGAAAAGAAAAGAAAAGAAAAGAAAAGAAAAAAGAAAAAAAAGAACAGAACTACAGGACAATATACCTAATGAACATAGATGCAAAAAGAGGTGTTGGTGTGGATGTGGAGAAAAAGGAACATTTCTGCAGTGTTGGTGGGAATGCAAACTTGTGCAGCCACTCTGGAAAACAGTATGTAGTTTCTTCAAAAAATTAAAAATAGAACTAACCTATGATACAGCTGTTACACAACTATTTTTACCCAAAGAATATAAAAACACTAATTCAATGGGATACATGCACCATGATGTTTATAACAGGATTTTTTTACAATGGCTAAAATATGCAAGCAGCCCAACTGTCCATCAATTGATGAATGGATAAAGAAGTGGCACAATTGAATACTATTTATTCATAAAAAAGAACAAAATCCTGCCATTTGCAATGACATGGATGGAGCTAAAGAGTATAATGCTAAGTGAAATAAGTCAGTCAGAGAAAGGCAAATACAATATATTTTCACTCCTATGTGGAATTTAAGAAATAAAACAAACAAGCAAAGGGGAAAAAGACAGAGACAAACCAAGAACTAGAATCTAAACTATAGAGAAAAAATTGAGATGGTTATCAGAGGGCAGAAGGGTGGGGAGATGGGTTTGATAGGTGATGGGGATTAAGAAGTGTGTTAGCGCTGAGCACCAGGTAATTAAAATAAAAACTTTTAAAAAATTATTCAAAAAATTTTTTGGACAAAGACATAAAAATAAAATTGAGCATTACTTTTTAATGTGTAACAGTGAGAATGTTTAACATTAAACCCATGAAATGCAAATAAAATTTTATAAAAATAAAAACGTTATATTTGTACTTAGATTTTTTCAAAATAAAAATAAGGACATTCAGAAAAATAATCTAGAAAAAGATAATCATAACCACATAAAGTTGAAATAAGGNGAAGATAATCATAACCACATAAAGTTGAAATAAGGCACTAATAAATATAAATCAAAAATTTATTAAATAAAAAGTAAAACAAAAATGGCATAAATAAGACTTAGTGCACATTCTTTGACAAGAGCAATAAAATAAAAAAAAATTTCAATGAAGGTTTTAGAGAAAAATATAAAATATGCAATGTGTATAATGTGCACCATTAGGAATAGGAAATTACCACAGATATACAAGAAATAAAAAAGATAGACAA
>NW_023197423.1:472-5042 GCF_002007445.2 Ailuropoda melanoleuca
CACTGCAAACACAATTAAAGGGAATCAGGCTGTAGGCTCCTATAGCACAGATAGTAAAACATAGGAGCCCAGTGGCCCAGAGCAAGTATTGGAGCCTATGAGGAGTAAGGCAGCTGTCTAGTGTAGGCACCAGTGTTAGGAAGGGCCCTGAGTCAGATATAGAGCCCAGCATGGTGAAGAGGATATTCACACAGGGTGCAGCTCTGGCACTGAGTGTTGGACCTCAAGAGGGAAGAAGAGGTCATCTACACATGAGGGGACAGAGTGGCCCTTTGCAACATGTTGGATCCCAAAAAGAATAAAGGCTTCATCACAGACAAAGTGGAGACAGCTCAGAACAGGGTTTCAGAGCCTAGGTGGAAGGAAATGAGTACATATATGAGGGAGGACACTTCATGTAATCCACAAAGGCAAATTAAGCGTTCCTTGAAAGAATTACTAAATTTCAGGATTAGGACGAAAAGTATATATGATAAACTTGGAACAAATTGTTGTGCTTAAAAATAAGAAAGTGCGCAAAGAATGATTGGGAAGTATCAAAAGGACAAAAAAAAGACATTTTAAAGAACTGATAAAATCTGAGGAATTTTGAATATCAGAAGAAATAAACATAGTAACTGATAACTCATTCAATAAAATAGGAATCTGACAGTACTTATTGCTAGAAATATATAATGAATAAACTGAACATGGATTAAGCAATGGACTATTTACATAGTCTAAGTATCTCCCTTCAAAATGCTTATTATTTATAAGGGAAGAAAAGTCTGACAGAGCCACCTTTATCAAGTGAACAATGTTAACTTCACCAGTAATGAAACAAATCATGTACTATGTGATAGGACGCAAAGAGAACATAGCATTACTTCTGTGATATTCCTGCCAAACGTAACCTGCTGAAGTGAATCATGAGGAAGCATCAGACAATCCTAAACTGAGGGTCATTATACCAAATAAGTGGTATAAAATCTTCAAAAGTATCAATGTCACAAAAAGTAAGAAATGATTAAGGAACTGCTCCAGATTGAAGGAGACTAAGAAGACATGACCACTAAATAAATAAAACATATGAACTAGAACTTGGTTTTTTTTTAGCTATAAAGGATACTACTGATAGACATGTTGAACACTGAATAAGATCTGAGTATCAGATGGTAGTAATATATCATTGTTAACTTCCTGATTTGTTGGTTGTATTATTGGCTATGTAGGAAAATGTCCTTGTTTTTAGGAAATATGTTCCAGCATATTCAGAATAATAGGAAGCCAAGTCAACAACTAACTTGCAAATGGCTCAGGAAAATGTTATTTGTACAATACATTTAACTTTTCTCTATGTTTGAGATAGTGTTTTTTGAAGAGTACCAAATCATCTGGAATTTGCATGAAACCAGTTATGAAAAGTAGATTTCTGTTTATTTGAAAAAGAGAACAGAGAACACAATAAAACATGATGTAGATGAAAGAAAGAAATATTGTGCTTTTCTATCTTTTCAGCTTGCCCTTTTCTAAAATATGTATTTATTTCTTGTAGAGAGGGCGAGGGGCAGAGAGAGACATAAACAGACTCCATGCTGAGTGTGGAGCCTGGTGCAGGGCTCAATCTCACAATCCTGAGATCATAACCTGAGCCAAAACCAAGTTGGAAGCTCAACTGACTGTGCCACCCAGGCACCCCCCTTTTTTTAAAGACTTTATTCATTTATTTATTTGAGATAGTGCATGCGAAAGTGAGGGGAGGGGCAAAGGGAGAGGTAGAGAGAGAATCCCAAGCCGACTCCATGCTGAGCATGGAACCAACTCGGGGCTTTATCCCACAACCCCAAGATCATGACTTGGGCTGAAATCAAGCGTCTGACGCCCAACCAACTGAGCCACCCGGGCACCCCTTGGCCTGCCTTTTAATCAGCAATGCTTCAGAACTAATTTTTAAAACATTTAAAATTTGACACAGGAAGATGATGAAGAATATGACCAGAAAGACACAGATACCTAATCCAAAAGCAATAAAAAAGTAATGCACATGATTTCTATTCTTGTAGTCTCAAGGGATTATTGTCAGTAGCATTTCAGGTATTAGTTAAATCTAGCTTCTAATACTGAAAATCAATATTAAGTGTATTACAGAAATTCCTACCCACAGAACATTATCATTCCTTTTCAAGAGTGCCTTTGAAAAAGCCAATAATCCAAGATTATTAATTTGAGATGCTTTCAAGTCAGAATGAACCATTGAATGAATCACTGGGCTTTAGTAACTTGAAAGCCCTTGATCTTCAATATAACCTCTTAAGAATGTGATGTGCCATTTATTTTTCTTTACACAAGGTTTACTATTGGATATCTAATTGCCTAAAAAGATAGGATGAGCATATTTTAAGGTGCTTCTTTCCCCTCATTTACATTTATTACTTGATTTTTTTTACTAGCCTCAAGTAAATAATAAATTCAGTAGTGTTAGGATCCTAAGGCCTAAAGACATAATAATGTTTCTGTTGGAACTTAATGTACCACCAAAGCAGAGCTCAGTCAGTGGAATAAAAAGGTGTGGTGAAGTAGCTGACTACCTCCTAACATTTTACTTCACTCCATTGCATAAAACGAACGTGTGGAGGGAGGAAAGTGGGAGGAAGGACAGCTGAGATAAAATTCCTACAAAAAGAAAGTCACTGACACAATTAGTGAATGTAAAATAGATGTTAATCATGGCAAAGACTGATGATGATGATGATGATGATGTCAGTAAATCCATCTGTGGCCTTTTGATTTTACAGATTGCACTAAGATAACTAGACATATGACCTCTTTCTGAAAATAAATAGTAAACAGTAAATGCAGAATACAGACAGGGCAATGTGTAAATGGTATTTCTTCAGCCCCACATTCATGTTACCACAATTAATGATATCATCAATAGTTACCTCCTGTTAGTCAAAACAACTAAATCACTTGAATCGTGGCTTTCATTTCCTCTTCACCCCCCTTACAATAGCTTGGGGCATCCATTTGGCCACATAAACAAATCCACTCTGCTTCCATAAGGCATCCTGTTTTTTAAAGGCTTTTTCTTAAGAGACACTAACCAAAAAGGGATAGTAAAAGTATATCATTTTCTCCTTTTCAGCTTGAACTTTCTTTATTAATGTCCACCATCTTCAAAAATCTAAATGGAACTAGCCACCCCCTGCAAAATGAAGCCTGAAATTTCACGTACTCTTACTGGCTTTAACTCCCAAAAATGATAAAACCTTGAATCTGATTAAGACCTGAAGATCCACCATATCCACTAATGTCCATTAAGGCTGTTGTTACCTTCTCCGTTGAAGATATGCTGTAGATTTATGATAACACCTGGCTACTCCAACATGGTGTGATTGTGTTAAGAAGTTCCTGAAATGTCAAAAAACAGAACAGAAAAACCCAAACAAACAAAAACCTTTTGGTTTCTACCAAAGACAGAGGAAAGAAAACACATTTCAAATCTCTCTCTTTCTGTCCCTCTCCCCAGGCTCTCTCTTCTCTCCACTTTATGTGACTATATCACTGGACTCTGACTAAATGTCTGTCATGTACTTCAAATACAAATCAGAGTACTTTAGTGAAATAGCCTTTTCAGGTTGTGCAAATCAATAAAATAGAGAATACAAAAATAATAGAGAAAATCAACAAACTCAAGTTAGCTCCTTGAAAGATCAACAATACTGATAAACTTTTGGCTAAACTGAACAAGAAAATAAAAGAGAAGATTCAAATGACCAAAATCAGGAATAAAAAATGGGACATCACTATTGGCCTTATAGAAATAAAATAGTTTATAAGGGAATATTATGACTATTACTACTATATGACAACAAATTAGATAACTTAGATAAAATGGACAGATTTCTAAGAAAACACAAATTACTGAAACAAACTCAAGAAATAGATTAGGATACTTTCCCAAATCATTTTATGAGCTCAATATGTCCTTGACACCAAAACCAGGCCAAGTTGTCACAAGAAAACTATAAACCAATATCCCTTATGAATACAGACACAAAAACATTAAACAAAATACTAGTAGACCTAATCCAGCAACATATAAATGATTAGATACTATCAACAGGTGAGGTTCATCCTAGAAATACAAGAGTGGTTTAACATCTGTCAATCAGTGTAATACATCATATTAATAGTAAAAAGGAACAAAAACCAAATGATCTTCTCAATACATCCAACACAGTAATTTGACAAAATCCAACATCCTTTTACGAAAAAAAAATATTCAACAAACTAGAAGTGGTAGGAAATTTCCTCAATGTGGTAAAAAGTATTTACAAAAACCTCATAGCTAATATCATACTTAATGGTGAAAGACTGAATGTTTTCTTCCTGAGATCAGGTAAAAGATAGGGATGTTCCTACTAGCCACTTTTATTAAACATTGTACTGGTAGGTTTAGGCAAGGAAATCAGGTAAGAGACACAAATAAAAGTCATCCAGTTGGTAAAAAAAAGAACTAAAATTATCTGTATTCACAGAAGATATAATTTTGCATATAGAAAATAATCTAAAAATCACTAAAACTTGT
>NW_023197424.1:0-565 GCF_002007445.2 Ailuropoda melanoleuca
TTCTCCCAAGGGTCCTGGAGACTTTTATCGGAAAAGGTATTAGAAAGCCAGGTTAGGGCTCTAATTGTACATGCTGATACTAGTGTGGTGTTGCTTCCAAAAATTTGTGTGTATACTATCTCATATGTATATGCACATAACTATAAAGATTGCTATGTGTAACCATTAGTATATATCTATTAAGCTAATTGTAACTTCATACTGATGTTTCTGACTGTGCTCCATTACCACATAGATCATTCTAGTTCCTTTCCCCTTTTATCTCTAACCTCCCACACCAACAGTGAGAAACCCAGCTCCATCCTTTGTGAACCATTTACTTAATTGTTCAATTCCATTATACACATATGACGATACCAANTACATATGACGATACCAAACTGTTTCAGCATAGCCCCACGGAGAAGCTGTATCAGCTAGGATATAGGTTAATGTACAGGTTCGTGTATCTTTAATCTTATAGACTCCACTCATTTCCAAAGTTACACGGGCCGACATCTTTTCCACCACTCCCCTCAGGGAGACTGTTTCATATATTTGTAACACTGTTAGATTCTCTTGTCAC
>NW_023197426.1:0-545 GCF_002007445.2 Ailuropoda melanoleuca
TATTAATCCCTGGGGTTCATGCTTACATACTATGATTCAAAATTCTAGGGTTCTGTTGATTCCCAATGTCTTCTTTTTCCTGATAGCTCTTCTGCTGTCCATAGTATGAGTGAGAAATTAATGTGATCCTCTTATCTGAAATCTTCCTCTTTTATTTTCAAAGAGCATAACATACTTTTCAATGTGTTGTGTATCGCCCTTTGGGAAAACTATGGACCTACAGAGAAGCAAGAGTCCCTTCAGGACTATGAGCGTATTTCTGTATGAAAACATATTAACCAGGATTAATCAGCAGCATTTAGCCCTGGCATGAATATCACACACATTAGACTTTTGCTTTTGAGCTCTTGTCTTTTCCCAGGTCCTCGGAAATATACTACCGGGCCTCTGCAAAGAGGAAAAACAACAGATAGAGTCCCGTTCACTTTATTTAACATGAGATTTTAATCAAAAGGGAATGGATTTTTATGTTCTAAATATGACAAGCTTAATAATAAGCTTGCATATGTTTTTGAAGGTGCAAAGAAATTTGGTTTTAATTAGTT
>NW_023197427.1:0-632 GCF_002007445.2 Ailuropoda melanoleuca
TAGCCATGCTTGTGGCTAGAAAGTGGTATCTCCCCGAGGTTTCGATTTGCTTCACCTTATGACAATGGCGCTGAGCGCCTTTCCATGTGCTTATTACCCCGTGAATGTCTTTGGTGGGAGGTCGGTAAAAAATGTTGGCCTTTTAAGAAATTGGAGTATTTGTCTTCTTTGTTGAGTGTTGAGACTTCCTTAATTTGGGACGCCTGGTCCTGTTAGATGCACGATCGGCAAATATATTTTCCTCATTTATGGCTTGTTGTTGAACTTTCTTCATGATGTTTCTGAAGGCAGGAGTTTTCATTTTGATGAACTGTATGTATTGTTTGTGCTTTTGGTGTCACGTGTGAGAAACCTCTGCTTGTCCTAATGTCACAAAGTTGTAGTCCTGTGTTTTCTCGTAAAAGTTTTCCGGGGGTGCCTGGGCTCAGTCGGTTAAGTGTCTGACTTTGGCTCGGGTCGTGATCTCGGGGTCCTGGNAGGGTCCTGGGATCAAGCCTGAGGTCGGGCTTCCTGCCAAGCAGGGAGCCTGCTTCTCCCTCTGCCCCTCCTCCCACTCACGTGCTCTCTCTCTCTCAAATAAATAAATACATAAATAAAATCTTTTTTAAAAATTTAAAGAAAAATCAAAGTTT